>NC_091564.1:34667342-34674842 GCF_042767895.1 Penaeus vannamei | reverse complement strand
GCCATGTCTGAGCTGGTGTTTATTTTTGCGCTTGTCAAATGATGGTAGCTGATATTTTTCATAGTTAGTGTGAGTGAGCATATTGTTTAATCATTGTTATTGCTCATGTTTCTTGTCATCATCCCTTTTCCGATATATAACATTTTGAATTATTACTTATTCCAGTTGCTTATCACTATTTTATTATTGGCATTTTAATCCTATTCATTTTAATTCCAATCTGATATTACCCCCCCCCTCCCACACATACATATGCACATCAGTCAAAACCGTTTTCCTCTCACCTCTAACCTGTCACTGCAGACGATCGTAGTTATAAGCTTCACCACATCGTTTTAAACCTTTCATCACCACAGGTCACAATCCTCCTGGCCGACCTGCACGCCTACCTGGACAACATGAAGGCGCCATGGGAACTCATAAAATTCCGCACGCAGTATTATGAAGCAGTTATCAAAGCCATGCTCAGGGCGATTGGGGTCTCCTTGGAAAAGCTACATTTTGTTCAAGGTGAGTCTAGTGTTTGGATGATTCTGTTTTCTGTTTTATTACAAAGAAGTATTATGTATGTTTGTCCGTCTATGTGTGAGCTAAAGTTTAGTAAATCCTTCAGTCATGGACAGTTTATACATGTATAAAAATAGGCTATTAATTTTCATTTTTCTTCAGTAATGATATATCAGATTACATAAAAGGTACTGGTGTACAAACAACAAATGATTTATATTATCCTTTTTTATTTTCCAGGCACAAGCTACCAGCTAGGATCCAAATTTACGGACGATGTATACAAGCTCTCCGCAATGGTAACAGAACATGATGCCAAGAAAGCGGGCGCCGAGGTGGTAAAACAGATCGAGGCTCCATCTCAGTCTGGGCTCCTGTACCCGGGCCTGCAAGCCCTGGACGAGGAGTATTTGGGCGTGGACGCACAGTTTGGAGGCGTCGACCAGCGTAAGATCTTCACCTATGCCGAGAAATACCTGCCCAAGATCGGGTACCAGAAGCGGTCTCACCTCATGAACCCCATGGTCCCAGGGCTCACCGGGGGCAAGATGTCTTCATCGGAGGCGGACTCCAAGATCGACCTCCTGGACTCCGCCGAAGCTGTGGAGAGGAAGCTGGGGGGCGCCCAGTGCGAGTCCTCTAACCCAGACAATGGTGTGATGTCTTTCGTCAACTACGTAGTGTTTCCCATTCTGGAAGGACAGGGCCATACCCTGGAGCTTGCCACTGGGCAGAGCTTCTCCTCCTTTGAACAGCTGAAGGAGGAGTTTATTGCCGGAAAAGTAGAAGGCGAAGAGCTGAAGAAATGTGTAATTAAATTCTTGAACAAGCTGCTGGACCACATCCGCAAGGAGTTTGACACTCCGGAGTTGCAAGAACTCACAGAGAAGGCCTACCCATCGCCCAGTAACATGCCAGCACCTGTACCAACTCAGATGGATGAAACCAGGAAGGTGGACCTCACCATGGAGGGCCTCAGCCTCGATGACAGGATCAATCTAATGACACAGAATCTAGCCCAGCCACCCCCAGCCACTCTATCCACAGCTATGACTACATCCCCCCATGTCTTATGGATGGTCCCAGTTACAGGGAGACCAGATGTTGGGCTTCTGGGTCAGGTGGCAAAAGTGCGGGACTTCGTAGCTGCTGGATGCAAGGTGACCGTGTTGGCTTCAGATGTTCTTTCACATCTGGATGCCGGTCAGTCACCTTGGGAAGTCGCTGGTCACAGAGCAAACTTTTTGCTGGAGCTCCTGAAGGCTGCCTTGACGGCAAATAATGTCCCGTTAGAGAACATTAGCTTCGTGAAGGGAAGTGATTTCCAGAAAAATGAAGCTTACGTATTGGATCTGTACAGGATGACTGCCCTTGTGACATGCAAGGACTCCACTGATGCTGTCACAGGTGTTGTCAAGGATCCAAACCTCCTCTCTGCACATTTGTACCCAGATATGTTATCACTCGACGAGAAACACTTACAGGTTAACATGGCTTTTGGAGGAGCGAAGCTAGCACCCGTGTTCCAGTTTGCAGAGAAACACCTACCAGTTGTGGGTGGCAGCCCTCGCACCCATCTCCTGGGTGAAGAGATGCCGTCCTTATTAAACAGAGCCGCCTTAACCCCGGAAGAGGAGTACATTGAGCTAATAGAGCAGGAGTCACAGATCAAAAAGAAGATCAAATCTGCTTTCTGTGAGGAAGGAAACACAGAGTTTAATCCAGTTTTATCTTTGGTGAAGGTTATAATAATGCCTCTTCTCGGGGAAGAAAAGTTCAAGATCTCCCGCAGTGCTGAAAATGGTGGCGACTTGGAGATTGCCTCGTTTGAATCACTCGTGGAACAGTTTAAGAACAAGGGTATACATCCAGGTGACCTGAAGAACTCTGTCACGGAATACCTCAAGAGACTAATCCTGCCTGTGCGGAAGTCAGCAGAAACGCCATCTATGAAGAAACTTCAGAACCAAGCCTTCCCTCCGCCTCCCAAGAAGGCCAAGGGACCTCCTAAGGCCGCCGGCAGCGAGGAGTTCGTGCCTTCCAAATTCAACATGGTGGTCGGCAAGATCGTCGAGGTGTCCCAGCACCCGGACGCAGACGCGTTGTACGTCGAGAAGATCGACATTGGGGAGGCGGAGCCGAGGACGATTGTCAGTGGCTTAGTCAGATACGTGCCCATAGAGGAGATGCGCGACAGGATGGTGGTGGTGTTGGCGAATCTGAAACCGGCCAGCATGCGAGGCGTGAAATCGGCAGGGATGGTACTGTGTGCGTCAGCCAGCGAGCCCCCCGCCGTCGAGCCTCTCGTACCTGCGCCGGGAAGCAAGCCGGGGGATAGAGTCCTAGCCGAAGGATACAGCGGCGAGCCAGATCCTGTATTGAACACCAAGAAGAGCGACGCCCTCGCCAAAATGTTGGAAGGATTCAAGACTGACGCGGCGCTCACAGCCACTTGGAACGGCAATGTTCTCAGCACCGGCAGCGGTCCGGTCACAGTCGCGAGCCTAAAAAATACCCCGATTAAATAATGTGTTAGTTTCTCATGCGTAAATATTTGTTGATATTAGATATAGACTTCAAAGATATAAATATATTGAGAATGTCGGTAATGTTTTAAAATGTTTTTATACCAACAGCGATTGTTAGTGTTATAAATCATACCTGAAATGAAGCTTTAAAAAAATTTTGTACTCATTTGTAAATTATTTCATAAAGTCTGCACATAAATATTTTTTAAAGGTTTATCTATCATTTCTCCAAATCTTGAGGCTGTCATTTAAAAGATGTTATCGTTGAATACATTTCCAGCATTTATATGTGTAGATAAAAAAAAGTCAGGGGTGTTTGTTTCTAAGTGGGGCGTTTTTTGGACGATATTTAATTGTCACACTGATAAGAATAAAAAAGATTCGGAATCAGACATTTCCCTCATATAACCTTAGTAATATATATATTTCAAAAGTTAATAAATGTGTGCAGAACAAAAACGTGTAATCTTTTTCCGTTACACAAAGAGCACAGAAGAGTTTCCCAAAATTGGCGACTTGCGACCTGGAAATATTCTCTTAAAATCTTGACGCCCGGATTTTCCGCCTGACTTCACGTTGAACAATCAAAACGTTCCTTATGTGGAGCCACGCTTAACATCCTCTATCAATATAAGTACTGGGTGATTGGAATATAAATGTAAGATTTAGTAGAACATGGATTATTACAAAACCATTGATCCTTGCCTAATACTCATATTCTAATGTGTTTCAATTATTCTGTATGAAGTTGATGTACATGCAATATAGTTTTGCTATTTCTTTGCATATGATATATATTATATATATATTATATATATATTATATATATATATTATATATATATATTATATATATATAATATATATATATAATATATATATAATATATATATATATATAATATATATAATATATAATATATAAAAAGTATATATACACGTTTGTGCGTATGTTACCATGTATAATAGTCGCACATGTATACATGCATGTATATATAAATACAGTATATTGATTTATGTATGTACGTAGATATATATGTGAAGATATTTGGATAGAAAGATAAAGTACCCCTCGATAAGTTTAGGCTTTACGATATACTGCCAAAATAAATCAAATGGCAATTTAATATGTTTCCACGTGACCGAATTTCATAAGGACAGAAATATCAGGCATAAAGATGTACATTTTATTAGTCTCCAAAAAAAAGAAGACATATGCCCGGAACTCCTCATCTCTTCCTCCTCCCCAGCTTTCTCGAGTGCCTCTCCTCTTCCCTTCACTTGGACAAACGAACCATCAGGGCGAAATAGGAGTCGTACACCCAGTCGGGGAAGTGCGTGGCCAGGAAGAGCGTGAAGTACATGAGCGGGTCCATGGGGTCGTACCGCGTCTGTGGGTGTTGCTGAGTCAGGGCTTCTGTGAAGGCGGTTATCACTGGACTGATGTCGCTGGCCTGTTGAAGAGGAGAGAGGGTGAGTTTCTGAGCGTCCAGTAAGGTTCTGGGAGTGTGGTTGGTGCGCGCGGAATTGAATCTGGATGGGGGGTGGTGGTGGTGGGATGTGACTTGAGGGAGAACTGGAGGGTGGGAGAGGGAAAGAGGGAGAGAGAAAGGGCAAGAGAGAGGGAGAAAGGGAAAGTGAGAGAGAATGAAAAACAAATCCACAAATGGACACACTAACCCCTTTGTTCCTGATGTTCCTCATGAAGGTCTCGACCCTCTTGCGACCCGCTTCACCGTAGTCACTCTTTATTTCCTCGTCCAGGGAAAGCCACATCTTGTCAACCTCCTCCTTCAATGCTTCCTCTCGGGCGAAGAGTTCCGTGCCTGTAGGAGGAAAAGGGTGTGGATTATGAAGTGTTCTGGAAGAGGGATGGTACATGGAATTCAACATATTATGATTTTTTCCTATTTGTCTTTATGTCTGTATGGTCTTCCCAGAAAAGTGTCTCAGCCTTCGATCTAATATGCATCACCATTTTTATTATGACAGGAGAGACAATGACTGAAAACAAATTTTGATTGAAGAGTGCTAGTGAACTCTAATTACAACATTACTTGACGGTAAAATGCAACTCACCACTGCCGAAGTTCCCTGGCTCAATAAGGCACACTTTGACACCCCAAGGACGCATTTCCAGCCTGCAAAAGGGAGAAAATAGTTAGGAAAGTCTTTAAATTCTCAATGAAGAGCCTTAATTGTCACTTTTATTCTGGAAGATTTGCCACTCCTTTGCCCTCTTATTTTGGCCACTACTCCAATAATTCTTTTTTCGTCTTCGTAAAATGCCGTTACCTAAACTTCCCTTTCTTCCCCCCCCCCCCCCCCCGTATATCCCCTTATTCTGGCTACTACTCCAATAAGTTTCACTTCCGAAAAATGCTGTCACCTAAACTTCACCCCCCACTCCAGTATCTCGCATCTTTTCATCACTTTCGCTCTTCTCTTATCCCCGTCCCCTCCCCATCCTGGCCTTTCATTTTCTCATCTCACTTTTCTTCTCCCCTTTCTCCCTCTCTTCCCCTCTGAAAGGGCCGTTGAGTTACAAACAGTACAACCCTTCCCTTTTCTACTCCTTCCCTTATCTAAACTCGACCCACGCTTGACTGCTCTCTTCTCCCTCGACTCTACCTTCTAAGTTAGCTTCGGGCTTTCCTCTGAACCTCGCCCTCACCTGGCCTCCACCTTCGACTGAGTTTCACCTCACCTAAGCGCATCATTGAAGCCCTCCACGGCGTATTTTGATGCGTTGTAAGCCGCCAAGAGCGGGGCGCAGAATCTTCCTGCCACGCTCGCCACGTTCACGATACGACCTGCCAGAGGGTAAATGATCAGTACTTGTATTTAATAAACCGACAGGACGCATTAGAAACGCTTATTGCCTCATGATGAGGAATTTAGGAAGATTAATATTCGTTACACGTGAAAAAATAATAAGTAAAATTTTATATTGCAAAAATTATTTCCTGAACAAATTTGGAATGACCCAGCCTGACCTCTCGCACGACGCACCAGGGGCAGGAAGGTCTTGGTGGCCGCTATGACACCAAAGAGGTTGACCTCCGGGTCCTTCCGGAAGTGCTCTTTGCTGATCCACTCGACTGGCCCGATGGTGCACACCCCGGCGTTGTTCACAAGACCCCATAGTACCTCTGGGGGACAGGGGGGGGGGGTAATCATGGTGATAATAGAGACTGTAAAAGTAGCAATGTTGATAATGGTGATAAGAACAACAATATTGGTATTAATGGTTAAGGAGATCAAGATCAGTGGTAATGAAAATCATGACGGTGGTCTCTTTCCCCAGATCCCATACCTCCGGCCCTCTCCACCTTTCCAAGTTTACCTCCTTCCCCACTCTTCCTCCTGTCTTCCCCAATCATCTCCCTTTCACCCTATCCCAGACCCCAATTTACATTCACCTCCAACGGGCAGCAGTGACTTGACTTCTTGCAATGCACGGTCGAGTTGGTCCTGCTTCGTGACGTCGGCCTGAATCACATGAAGCCGTTTCGAGTGTTCGTCTCGAAGCTTCTGAATCCCAGCGCCCTCAGAGCGGAGGCAGAGTGCGAATACACGGAAACCCTGTGTGAGATGGGGAACTTTTACTCATCACATTAGATATTCATTTATGTATACAAACACACACACACACACGTGCATGTGTGTGCGTGTATACTTGTTTGTATATGTATATGTATATATGTATGTGTGTGTGTGTGTGTGCGTGTGTGTATGTGTATGCGTGTGTGTGTGTGTGTGTGTGTGTGTGTGTGTGTGTGTGTGTGTGTGTGTGTGTGTGTGTGTGTGTGTGTGTGTGTGTGTGTCTGTGTGAGCTTGTATACTCGTGCGTGTGTATGTGAGTAAATAAATATAAATAAATATATATATATATATATATATATATATATATATATATATATATATATATATATATATGGGGGATGAATGTACACGCTATAATACTGAAAATTTGTTATGCAGTTGACTTACCAGCTGGTGTAAACGGATAGCCAGAGCGTTGCCGAAGCCTGTGTCACAACCTGTTATCACAACAGCCTTCCCGGTCGGCGACACCTGCGGGGGAAACAAGCGCTGTGTAGTGACTTGCATAATGTTTATAATACGTATATATAACCGGTGAACTTAAGTATTAGAGTAGTAAAAATATCTCATAAATACCTCAGTCAGCTTGTTCTCCATACGTAAGCATGAATACAACAGAAAAGTAAGATACTGTTCTTTTTCCTTTTTCTTTTTCTTTATTTATCTGTTTATTTGTTTATTTTTAAGAGAAAGTGAGAGTGACAGCTTGAAAAAGTACAAGGGAAGTCATTGGAATGGCTGTCCTATTGAAGTTAAATCTGGCGAATCTGGAATCTACACTGATTCTCACATTTTAGCAGACAAGTTCGCACCTTTCTATGTTCCTGTTATTAGCATCCTTATAAATATTATTATATTACA
>NC_091564.1:34622342-34657342 GCF_042767895.1 Penaeus vannamei | reverse complement strand
ATAGTGTATTAGTAAGATTTAATCCATCTCTATTCATGTTTATATAGTTATGCTGGTTACCTGTTATTGATATATATTATCAATTTTTTTTTTTTTATAGGAAGCAAATATAATTCTGCAAATCCTTTTCCAAAAGTTGAGAGGCTATGTAACTTGGTTATTAGATAATTATCGTTATGTTGGATAGTTTGAAATTTTGAAATATGTTATTAGATTATTAAATGATAATGGGTATGGTTATGTTTTTTTTTTCTTAGGGAATTGAGCCAAACTTGACATTTTCCTTCATTCCATCATATTCTTTATGATCATTGTAAGTTGTTTTAATCTAAAGAGTTAAGGTTAGTTTAATTTGTAAAATAAAAAGACAGGAAAGATGTCAGATAATTACTTATTGAATGATAAATATCAGATGATATATGTCACATGGAATCAATAGTATTTTAGTCTAATTCTACTCATGTAATGTTCCAAGTATCTACTGTAGTTATGTTTTATGTACTGTGAGTTTCTATGTAGTACTGATTCACTCATTGCTTCTCAAATGCTTTCAGTATAGCTAACTCTTTTTTTGCACTGATATATGACATATGAAGTGATTAATGATAATTTTATG
The DNA here is from genome assembly GCF_042767895.1 of Penaeus vannamei. NCBI lineage: Eukaryota > Metazoa > Arthropoda > Malacostraca > Decapoda > Penaeidae > Penaeus > Penaeus vannamei. The sequence goes on along the minus strand of NC_091564.1, from coordinate 34,656,726 downwards.
CTGAAGAGTGAAATTTATAATTTTGATATTATGAAAAGATAGATCTAAAAATATAGATATAATTACTGAAAGAAATTATAGCGAGTAGTAGATCAACACATACAGATGACAGCATTTTGATATCAGTGTTATTTTATTTATAAACATACTACCAGATACACTAGACACAAAAAGTAGAATAAACAAAATTAGGAAGCTAATTACTGAATACTAGTTATTAATTCATTTCCTCTCCCCTTCTCTTGAATCTCAGGTGGCAAGCTACTTCAATGCCATCCTCAAGAAGAAAGCAGAATGCAACCAACTGCCAGATACCGCCAGGAAGAAACAGCAGATCAATATCAAGGATAACTTCTGGTTGGTCACGCCAAGGTCCAAGACAGCGATTGAAGCCTGGTTTAAGGACCTGGCAGGATCAAAGCCCCTAATGGCTCTTGCTAAGAAGGTGTGTCTTTTTAGAACTTATGGGTGGGTCATTTTTGCAAGATGAGCAGACGTGGTATGCTGGGAAAAGCAAAAATAACTGTCCAAATTATTTTAAATTGCTTTAGTGGATGTCTTTCAAGAGCTCAGAATAAGTGGTATGGTGTGAAATTAGGAGAAAAGTACCAACATCATGTTTTAATGATTTTCAGAAATTGTTTTACTGGGTGTATTCAGAATTTCATAATTAGAGATTATAAAAGCCAGGAAATATATTTTTTTATCCTATCTGTTTATTTACTTGTTTATTCATTTATTAGTTTATTTATTATTTCTTTTATCTTTTCCTTTCCAAAATAGGTCCCTATCTTCAGCAAAAGAGAAGATATGTTCCTCACACTGTGTGAGTACTCAGTGCCAATGCTGCGGGCAACATGGTTCATCAAAATGACCTCGGCGTATCACGAATCCAAGGTGGCTGAGTCCAAGATCAAGAAGAGACAGCAACCAGATATAGCACAAGGTAAGGAAGGAAGAACAAGAAAATGAGGAAAAAAGAAAATGTTTGAAGTAAGCAATATTACAGTTGCTAAAAGAAAGGCAGGGCTGTGGCAAGATAATACAAGGCAAGAACAAAAATAATACAGAAAACAAGATTTAAAATGGAATGGTCACTTTTCTTTCTATGATTTTGACAAGAAGGCACAGAAAGCATTTATGAGCATAAGCATCAAAGAGAAAAAGTCCTGTTTTAGATAGGAACCCTTATATCCGTCTCTCCCCCAAAAAGCTATGTCCCAGTTATAGGTTTGTAAATTATTGTAGGAATTTTTGGTGTTGTGGAATTCCTTTGTAAAAAAAACTAATTAAGATATTTTGAATATTTGAACTGTGTGTAGGATTAAGTATGGTAGGTAATCATAAAATCCTTAGTGCCATTTGAAACAACAAGCTGCCAGTCATTATTTTGATGTTATGATTAATTTTTAGCCTTGAAATATTTGGTTTATTAGTAAGATACTTTTAAGAATGTATTTTTTGTGAATTACTAGTAACAGAAATATTTTTTCTCTTCATTCTCCTTTCCCCTCTCAGGTTTAAGTTTTTATTATATTTAATTTATATAATCTCCAAGAATTAGCTTGAAAAACAGACAAACAGAAATATGGTTTACATGAAGTTAGGGTATATTATATATTTGTTCATCCTTTCCAAAAAGAGGATTAATAAATTTTTTTCCTTCCAGATTGGACCCAAACTCTAACGCGGCTCCTGCGAGAACAGCTCAACAAAATTGCTGAGATGTACCTGGGCAATCCAAGTGCATCCTCAACAACACCCTCAGCCTCTTCCACCCCTAATGCAAATACCCCTGGAGGGTCGCTGTCATCCTCTAGCACAGTGTCATCTTCTTTGCCCTCAACGACGCAACCACCCCAGTCATCACCCCATAACCAAGGTGTGTGTTGGTAAAGAGAGAGAGAGAGAGAAAAATAGTTTATATATTGGTAAAAGTGAAGCCAGTTGAATTAATAAGGTATGAATAATGATCAAGGAATGATGAATAATCTCTTTTTCTGTATTTCTTGTTAATTCCTTTTGTGAGGTCACTGGCTTAGTGTTGATCTTTTGCTTAGGAGTTTCATACTCTCTGATGGGCCCATTGTCATTGTCTTCATCATCATCATCGTCGTCATCGTCATCATCTTCATCTTCATCTTCATCTTCATCTTCATCTTCATCTTCATCTTCATCTTCATCTTCATCTTCATCATCATCATCTTCATCATCTTCATAATCATAATCATCATCATCATCATCATCATCATCATCATCATCATCATCATCATCATCATCATCATCATCAATTATCACTTATCACTCATCATAATTTTTATTTATTGATATAGTTCAAAATTTTCTTCTGAACACCTTCTTCTCAATTTCTCTCTGTCTTCTTTCCTACCAATCTTCTCTGTCTCTTCGTTCCATATTTGACCAATCTCTCTCATCAGGACTCTCAGGATCAGGGAGTGGAATGCCAGGAGCCGGGGGGCAAGGACAGACCACCCAGGCCCAGCTTACCCACTGTCTGCGCAATTGGAACTACTGCCTCCAGTTGGCGCATTTCATGTACCAGGTATGCATACCTGAGTTGTTTTAGTTTGAAGCTAGTGTCAGGTTTAAAACATTTTTTATTCATTTTTTATTTTTATTTTTTTCTGGTCACAAGTAATGTGGATCATCATTCCTTACATAGTGAATTTATTTTTACATTTACATTTAGAATGAGTCTACATCAGGGGTTTCCTGCATAGTAACACATACATTGTTATTTTTTAGGAAGGATTGTTGGACAGACAGGAACTCCTGGAATGGGTTGTGGAAGCATTTGTGCGATGGCGCAACAGTGAACATGACGTCATCCTGAGAGTTGTCTTGCCTTTGCCACTACAGTACCTGGATGAGATCACACAGTCCGAGTATCTCTCAAGAAAATTGGCCCACTATTCCTCTGCCAAATTAGCACAGTTGTGTCATGATTCAGGCTATTCCTCACCAAGACCACAGTCTCCTGTTAATCAGCCTAGCAATGGGTAAAGTATAATAAGAAATCAATAAGAAGAGAAATTCAACTCCTGTAGTGTCTCTAGTCAGATTAATCTCTTTTCCAGTAGGGGACATTGTGAGATATTTATTATATTTTGTTTTTCATATTTTAGTGACTTTATTTTCCATTATGGTAGTATTGATACATTAGTTCTAAAATAAAGAGACTTACTCTTTCAGACAGCTTGTTTATTTTTCTCTTCTGTATCTTCTAAAAACATTTCTGATGTTTTTTGAATCACAATGTGAACATCACATAAAATTAATGTATTGCAGAGTTGGCGTGGGAGTACCAGGGTCAGGAAGCAGTCAGCCAGCAGGCCCTCCCGTTAACCCCCTTGCATCAACCTTCCAAGAGCTCCTACTCTGCCACCAACACCGTCCCATCATTCTTGCTACATCATGCTTCATACAGGTAAACATTTTAATCAGATTAAAGTAAATGGTGGATAACATTTTTCATGAGAAAGTTGACTTACGCTCGTATTTTTGTTTCTTTGCGTAAAATTAGATGAAAGCATAGGGCAATTGGTCATGTAAATCATCATTCTAGTTTTTAAAGCCTTTTGAATACTTATAGAGGACTTGCAAACATTTTATTTTACTGAATTCATTCATTTCCTACTGACAATATCCCTCAAGATATAAAAGGGGCAATGCTAATAGTGAAATAAATATCTGTCTTTCCAGGCTATAACATTAGACTGCCCAACGGCACTGGTGTGGAACAATGCAGGGGAAGGCAAAGCCACCTCTTGGCTTACAGGTTCTCCATTGGACCTCCTCCCGTGCCCACCCTCAGATCTGCCTATGCCTCCTAGATACAACAACCAGCAAGTCAGGTGAGTAATATTTTCACTTTTATTAGGTGCAGGAGTACTGTGTGATTCATCCCGTCCATTTGTATTTATATTAAGTGATCCTGTTATATCTTGTTTTTTTCCTTTTTAGAATACTAAGTATTATCATTAATGTGATTATTACCATTATTATTATTGTACCTTGATTTTATCTTTACTTAGAGCCCAACTGAGACTCATGGAGGAGCACATTCGCCAACGAAGTCGAGCGGCAGAGAATAGATGGTCTCTTGACAAGTATGCTGTCAATGTTGCAGGTGAGGACAGGTGCATTTTTCACTTAGTCTTGTACTTTCTCTTTGATGCTACTCTCTCTTCTCTTCTCTTGTCTTTCCTCTCTCTCTCTCTCTCTACTTTCTTCTTCATCTTTTTCTCTCCTCACTCCTCTTTCTTCTTTCCTTTCTCCTCTTCTCTCCTTTCTCCTCGTTCTTCTCCCTTCACTCCTCTGTCCTCTCCGTTTCTCCTCTCTCCTCTCTCCTCTCTTTGCTCCTCTCCTTTTCTCCTCTTTCTTCTGTCTTCTCCTCTCTGTCCTCTTTCTTCTCTCTTGCCTTCTTTCTTCCTGTCTCCTCATTCTTCTCTCCTCTCCATCTCTCCCATCCTACTCTCCTTTCCTTTCCTCTTCTCTCTTCTCCTCTCCAGTACTTTCCTCACCTCCCCTTCCCGACCCGACCCGACCCGACCCGACCCGACCCGACCCGACCCGACCCGACCCGACCCGACCCGACCCGACCCGACCCGACCCGACCCAACTCTACCCTACCCTACCTTACTCTACCCTACCCTACCCTACCCTACCCAACCCTACCCTACCCTATCCTACCCTACCCTACCCTATGTTACCCTACCCTACTCGACCCGACCCGACCCGACCCGACCCGACCCGACCCAACTCTACCCTACCCTACTCTACTCTACTCTACTCTACTCTACTCTACTCTAATCTCTCCTCTCCTTTCATCTCCTCTCCCATCCTCTCCTCTCCTCTCCTCTCCTCTCGTCTTCCCTTCTTCTTTTCCCTCCTCCTCTCTTCTCCCTCCCTCCCCCCTTCTCCCCTGATCACTCTCTCTCCACCCTTCATCCTCCTCTTCCTCCTCCCCCTCCTCCTCCCCCTCTTCCTCTTCCTCTTCCTCTTCCTCTTCCTTTTCCTCCTCCTCATCTTCCTCCTCCTCTTCCTCTTCCTCTTCCTCTTCCTCCTCCTCATCCTCATCTTCCTCCTCGTCCTCCTCCTCCTACCCCTCCTCCTCCTCCTGCTCCTCCTCTTCCTCCTCTTAGACTTCCTGTTTTTGTAAGAAATAATAGAACAATAGATTAACTCAGGAAATTAAATCTGCATACTCTAAATAGCAGGAATATATTAATGGAGCCACATTTTTCCATAGAGAGCCTCCACATTTTTCTTAAAAGGACACCTAAAAGACAGCAACTAAGACTGTATTAAAATATTAACAGGGTCAACTATTAACCGTGTGCTGGCAACTTTAGCAGCTCTTGACCGGCACTGTTTTGATCGTGTCGACTCTAACAATTCCCTGGACACCCTCTACACAAAGGTGTTTGGATCCACTAAAGAGGCGAATAACGAGGTGAGATTATATATATATGTGTGTGTGTGTGTGTGTGTGTGTGTGTGTGTGTGTGTGTGTGTGTGTGTGTGTGTGTGTGTGTGTGTGTGTGTGTGTGTGTGTGTGTGTGTGTGTGCGCTCTTTTTTGTCTTTGTTCTGGTATTTATACCTTCTTTCTTTTACAATTTAGACATAGTCATACTTCAACAGTCTATGTAACATTTAAGAGAGAGTGTTTTTTTCAGAACCCCAGCAGCAATAGCAGCAGTGGCAGCAATGTGGCACCAGGCAATAGTACAGGTAGTGGCACATCCAACAGCAATAACAGTGGCATCAACAACGAAGAAGCTGTTGTACGTACACTTTGTGAGTGGGCTGTGTCAGTACAGCGTTGTGGGGAACACCGTGCACTTGTGGTAGCTCGGTTGCTGGAGAAGAGACAAAATGCGCTCACTTCTGCTGAGAGTGACCTACCAGATGAGAAGGACTCTGTCACCTCCTCCCAGATGGCAGCACCTGGTGGTTGTGTGTTCCAGAACCTTCTTTTGAAGTTCCTGGATACACAGGCCCCCGTCCATGGTGAGGGCTTCTTACATTGCATTTTATCTGCTTCATTTGTATTGATAAAGTGCTTAACATATTTTATAGTGTTTCTTTATTTAGGAATGTCATGATAATTAGATCTGTTCAAAATGGCCATCAAACTTCACTTGAGAGACAAGTACCTAGTTTTCAGGGTAATCAAAATGGAAAGATTATAACAGCATTAATGATTATTTGTTTGTGGACAGTTATTTGAAATGTAGATCTATAAACCAAAATAAAGATAATTCATTATAATCTGATGAAATTATTGAAAGTTTTTCATCCTCCACAGATGAAAATGCTATGTCAGTTCGATCTCAGGAGTTTGGCAACCTTGTACACCTGTTTTCGGAGCTAATACGTCAAGATGTTTTTAGTCATGATGCGTACATGTGCACTTTGATCTCACGAGGGGACTTAGCTGGGGGAGCACCAGACCTCAAGGCTGATACGTCCTTTGGAGAGAAGAAGGAGGTGAGAAAGGAATTTCTAGAGATGTGCAAACAGGGCTAAGATAACCTAGGAGGGACCAATGACAACCCCCGAAGACTAGCTCTGATATATTGGAGCCTTGATAGATGTAGTTTGCCCAACAATGAGTATTATGTCAAGTTAGACCTAGGTTCCATTGGTCTTTGTAGGTTGAAAGAAATCAATTGCAATAAAATCAGGGTCTTAGATAGGGTTTTATTATTATATCTTATATTTGCAGGATGGAACAGACAATATTGATGATGATCTGGGCAAGATCCTGCAGAAGATTGCTGTCAACACAAGTTTAGAGGAGTCAGGAACAGGCGGACGGGGCGAGCTGGGAGGCGAGGGAAAGCAGCGACAGCCGAGGCACCTTGTCTATGCCCAACACTTCCCTCTGCCTCAAGATGATGCCTACATGCATGAGATCAATCAGGTAGGTAATGGGAATTTTGTTTTGTTGTGAAATTCTTTTAAATATAATTTTATGTGTGTGTTTGTGGGGTAGGTGGGTGAATGTGTGTGTGTTTGTATATTCATGTGTATTTCTGTATGCATGTGTCTGTGTTTGCATTTATACATATGTGTATGTATATGCCTGTGTGGATGTGGGTGTGTGTTTTCTCCTTTCTCTTTTCTCTTCTTTTCTTTTTTATTTTCTTTTGTTTCGTTTCCTCTTTTCTCCTCTCCTCACCTCTCCGCTCCTCTGCCCTCCTCTCCTCTCCTCTCCTCTCCTCTCCTCTCCTCTCCTCTCCTCTCCTCTCCTCTCCTCTCCTCTCCTCTCCTCTCCTCTCCTCTCCTCTCCTCCTTTTCCTCCTCTTCCTCCTTCTCCTCCTCCTCCTCCTCCTCCTCCTCCTCCTCCTCCTCATCATCATCATCATCATCATCATCATCATCATCTCCTCTCCTCTCCTCTCCTCTCCTCTCCTCTCCTCTCCTCTCCTCTCCTTGACTCTCCTTGACTCTACTCTCCTTTCCTCCTCCTCTCCTCTCCTCCTCCTCTCCTCTCCTTTCCTCCTCCTCTCCTCCCCTTTCCTTCCCTTTCCTCCTCCTCTCCTCTCCTCTCTTCTTCTCCTCCTCCCCTATCCTCCTCCTCCTCTCCTCTCCTCCTCTCCTCTCCTATCCTCTCCTATCCTCTCCTCTCCTCTACTCTCCTGTCCTTTCCTGTCCTTTCCTTGCCTTTCCAACTTATGTGTGCTTGTTTGTATGATCAGAGAGTTCCCCCTTCTGCCTCCTCATTTTCAGTACAATTGACCTAATTGAGATTGATGGCACCCTCATACGAATATCAAAATTGCTCCACACAGAGATATGTGCTACTGTATGGTGTCGGCAAAGCCAGAGATGAGGCAAGGGCTGCCATCAAAAAGCTTACCAAAGAGATCTGCAAGTTGTTTGGGAAGAAGTGTAGCATTGATATTGCAGAAGGTATTGTTTTAATTTTGTTTTCTCTCATAGTTCTTTCTCATTTCCTTGCTCTTTTTTATGAATGTTAACAATTTATGATTGTGTTTTGTATAATAAAAGCTATTATGTAATCAGTTGCTTATATTGCTGCAAGCACTTTCTAAATTTAGTGTATTCCCTTTCCAAAGGTGGCAAGGTCAAGAAATCATCAAGAGGTGAATTCAGCTTTGAAAACATCATGAGCAGGTTTTGTGCACACTCCTACTTTGACCAACATCACATTACCAGTACCGTTGCAGCTCAGGTGAGTTTCGTTCCTTTTTATTCTTAGACTCTGTAATGTTATTATTGTTTTTCTCTGTATGTACTTTCCTTCCCCCTCCCCCATTTTTCTTTCTTTCCCCGATTTTTCATCATCAGTGTTTTTTTTTTTTAATGTTTGATTTGCTTCTTTTTCATCTGTGTTGTCTTCTCTGTTCTTATTTCATTCCCTTCATGAAACGGCTTATTCCTATATTTATCACTTTTCACATCAGAGGCAGTGATAGATAAATAATTGGAATAATTTTTATTATTATTACTTTTTTTCAAAAACTTTTTGGAGATAAAGAAAATTATATGACTAATCCAAGATTTTCTTTTATCTATTTTTTTTTTATACTTCAATTTCCCTTTTTAATTTTCATCTATCTTATTATTTCCACTTCTTCATACAGGTCCTGGAAATGCTATCAGGCTACGGTTCGGGGATGTCAAGCTACCTGCCAACGCATGAGCACATCGCATTCCTGATGGACCTTATGGAGGTGGCGCTGAATGTTCACGGGCTCATTGAACTGTGTATTCAGGTGCAGCACTGGGACTTTTCCCACTATATTTAATTGTAATTTATTTCTATATGAATATCAAGTACAGTTGATAAGTATTAACAGTGTTATTACTTTTGATAATTTCTGTTGAGGATTAGGATGAGAATGATGTATTTATTATTTATACTTTCTTCAGTATTACTAATGATGATGATAGATAATGAGCACTATAATGATGAGTAGGATCAAGACAGGAATATTAGTACAACTGTTATGTAAGATATCAGTTATAGTAATTTTATTGCAAAAATGCTACATTGCCACATCTTGATTCATCATTCACTCTTATTCATTTCTTTATGAATTTCATTCATATCCTCATAATTTTCTAATAATTTGCAATCTCTTCACATATGTAGATCATCAAAGAAGTCACAGAGATAGAAGCACAGTTGGTAGAAAGAGGTTGTTTGGTTGGATGGTACTGTCCTACCCTCCTCCTGTATGTGGTTGGAGTGCTCAGGAAGTATCACTGCTGTCTGCTGGGTATGTACTAGGCTGCTATGGGACTGCTACATATCTAATTGCAGGTCAATTGATGTGTTCAAAGGATTTTGAGTTTTAAATATTTTTGGGGTTATTTGTTGGCAGAATGTAGTGTAGTGTAAATAAGGATAGACAGTCAATTGGATGCTACATCTAATTGAGTGATCATTAGTTTAGTTTTTCTTCATTTTTTATTTGTTTACCTATTCAACTTTTTGTACGTGAATGCAGTGTCCCAGGAGCAGACTTCAGCAGTGTTTGAAGGTCTATGTCGCCTTGTCAAGGGAAACCCAGCAGACTGCACCTCAGCAGAGCGTGTTGTCTTTGCCTATTTGTATGACCTCTATGCAAACTGCTCATTTTTAAAGGTAAGGAAGTATAACCTGTTATTGGTATGAAACTGGGACATATAACTTTTGATTACCAATGTAATGAATTGAGTTCTTTGTAAGAAACATGTTACTGATTTTAACCCAATGATGCCATGATGGCAAGAATACATGCCATTTTCACTGTGTTTATTGTTTATTTATTGTATTTACACACACATGCCCTACAAATGCTTAATCACCAGGCAGTTAATATCTATTCCTAACTATCTCATCTATTTACCCATTTCCTTGCTTTTCAAAGATTTTTAATTATTTTTTATTGCTTTTTGTATTATTGATAAAGTTATGATAATTATAATGTCAGTAATGATGGTTACAACATCATTATTAATGCAATCATGGTGGGTCCTTCCAAGTGAAAAACACTAATAACTGGATGGTAGCTGTCGCAGTGAGTGCCCACTGCTGGGGCATTTGCTGATCCTATTGGAGTGAAAGTTGAGAACACGATTGTCTCGCATATGAGAACCTGGATGCTGTCCATTTTCAGGCTGTCTTGTCAGTGAGACACCTGTCATTTTGGGGTTAGTAGGATTAGAAAAATAATTCTTTTCAAGAAATCAACCAATCAGGAAATCAAGCGAGGTCCCAATGTATAATCATTGACTTCTTGTTGGCTTGCACATGTAGAGCCAACTATGTGTAAACAAAATTCACAAAAGAAAACTATAGTCAACAGTACATTTACCTGACAGCAGTGGGCTGATATATTTTAATTTTGTGGATTATTTTTCCATATTTTATTTTTTCCTTTTTTCAGTGTTTTATTATTAATTAATTATGACAGTAAGTGACTTGCAGTTTCTCGTTTCAATTGACAGTCGAAGCACCATGAGCTTTTTGCCCCGCTGTACCCCAAAATAAAGCAGTGCCTCTATGCTAGCATCACTCCTGCACAAGGTACCGATCCATGGTCACTCCAGTTCATGGATGAATACATTAAGAATCCAAAGTAAGTGGAAACAAGTCTTTTACCTTTACAAATATATTTTTCAAAATTCTTTTAGCCATTCTGGGTATACTTATTACCTTAATTTATGTTTTAGCAAAAGACAATAAAAGCTTACCATTTTATATGCCAATGTCTGAGTATTTGTAATACACATATTCTGTTGAGAATTAACTTTCTTTCTGCTTGCTCATGTTAGGTTAAAGGTAGACTCCAGCATTTTAAAGCAGCTAGCAGATCCAGCCAACCGGTACAGCTTCGTGTGCAATGCTATTATCGACGCTTGTTCACCTAACACTTCTAATGAGAAGCTCAACGACATGGCCATTTTGTGTGCAGAGTTAACTGCCTCCTGCACAGCCTTATCTGCAGAGTGGCTTGGTAAGTTTTCTTTAAGACTGACAGACCGTTATTGTCAAGTGTCGATATGAATTTAAAAAAAACACAGTTCTTGTATTAAGATAGTGATAGGAAAATATAAAGCTGTTTAGTGAATATATTGTGTTTTCTTCTACTAGGAATGAATTATTAAACAGATATTTAGTTGTCCATGTATTATATGATTGATAGTCATAGTGTTGTTTCTAATATTACTAAACCAATTTCTTCCACACAAAACCCAGTACCATACACATAACACATCAGTCCCCCAAATTCCAACAGGAGTGCTAAATGCACTGTGCTGCTCATCAAAGGAGAGCCCAGGGTACATTGATGTACTAACGCAGGTGGGTCTCCGTGACCCCCTGGCTGCCCCAACCATCCACAGCTCACTTGCTGTCTTCACTGCTATCCTCATTGCGCGACATTGCTTTACTCTTCCTGACTTCCTAAAGTGTGTTGTTCTGCCCTCTCTCATGGAAGCTTGGAATACAGGCAAGTACATAGCAAATAGCAGATAAGGTAACAAAAAAGTAATGTATATGTTTAGATTTTTTTTTGTATCTCTATTAGTTTATTATTTTTTTTATGTATGATTATATTCTCAAAAGAAGAAGAAAAAAAAAAAGTTTAGAGGGGATGTCTTTGTGTCATAGTGTGTTATTAGCCTTTGAAGTAAGTAGTATGCAGTCAGGGGAGTGTGAATGTCAGCTTGGCCATTTAAGGAGGAGTAACCTTGTTTTCCCAGACTTTAATTTATTATTATATAATTAGTTCATTAATCCTATGTTTATTATACATTAATTTGTTTAGTGTTTAATTTTAAGTGTGAACTGGAGTTCTCTTGGTCATGGGCACCCACACATCACTAAAACACAGTGATAGATTATAGATAACCAATTCATCATCAAATTACAGTTTTACAACTTTCATTTCATCCTGTATGAGGAGTCTAGGAATACAGAGGGTGAACTTACTAGGTATCCCATTTTCATATTATGATTGATTCACAATCTTCAGTCTGTCGTCTATCCCAGTTTTGAAGGATTGGACTTTGCCACTAATACTTTTTATGTCCCATTATGCTGAAACTGTATTTCTGGCTGTGCAACAATTGATGTTTGGCTGAGCAAAAAAATACGAGGCAAACTTACTCGGAGCCTTGAGTGCATTTGTTACTGAGCACCACTTGTCCTCCCCTATCCAGTACATGGGGCAATCAGCATTTTGCCTGCTTCAGTTTTTATAGAGACAGTTATTTGGCATTAGTTTGGATTAAATTCCTTTACAGTGTTTGGCAAACAAAAAAGTGTAAAAATGACTGGCATCAGTCTTTTCTTGATGTGATTTGGATGCAACATTCATTTTCAGGCATGCAAATGTTATTAGGGGTGCACTGGCTTAATGTTTATAACACATTTTTTATATTTTAAAGGCATGATTTAGATAGAAAAAAAAAATTGTACCTGCAACATTTGGTGAATATATGCTGAATATTGTGGTAGCTGTGTGTTTCTAAAAATTGCCAGATTTTGAACAACCACCCACATTTCAAAACTGGGTTTTAGTGAGTTCATCCCAAGTATTACAGGCTCTTGTTGATGAGCATATCCATAACTCAGGAAATTGGAGTTTCTGCCAGAAAATGCATCAGGAGCAGATCTTCCTGGTACTCAGATTTTCATCTTAGTAATTACAGATGAACTGGGTATACCGAAAAATTTAAGTCTGATTATGACAAGGGTGAAGATTAGAGGCAAGGAGGAGATAGGAGTTCCTTAAATATGGCTAGAATATATAGCAACCTTGATGTGACAAAGGGGATGTGCAAAGCATATTTTGCTTATATCAGTGAAAAAAATGTCATCTGACTTGTGTGACTGCGTTACTTCATGTGTGGAGGACGGAGATTGAGGCATAAATTTTAACCAATTTCTTGTTTCATTGTTTCTTTTCTTTTTTGTATGTTCTTGTAAACACTACAGATGCCCTGAATAAGCTTATCGCTGACAATAACCGCCCACCTCATACTGATATGGAATGGAGTGCTTATGGATGCAATACAAGAGATGACCTTGACAATATATTTAACTCTTTTGATGGAAGACATTTTAATATTTCGGGAACATTTCTCGGAGGTAGGTGGAGGGAAGCGGCTGAGGTGATTATTATGTGTTTTCCAAGTTTTTGCAATTTTTTGAAAACATCTTTAATTTTGTGCTTTGCGGAGTTAGAGAATGACTGAAAGCAGCGCTGCCTACGAATGTCAGTGTCTCACTTGGTTTGTGTGGATTTTATTACACAGCAGAGTGTTCATCTGCCTTTTGACAAGGAAAGTATAACCTGAGACATAATCTAAACATCTGAACCAAACTCTTGAACATGATATACCTTTTTTTCCACTTTTTAGAGTCTTTTATTTTTTATGTCAAATAAGTGAGTCTACATTACATCACTATATATGCAGTTTTAACATTTTCTGTCTAGACTTTTCATGTTTATTTTTTCTTTGTCATTTTTATGCTTTGCAGAGCTGGAACAGATGCGGGGCCTACATTGCATATGTCTTATGTGATTTGTGTGGATTATTGCACCATATTTTTTGAGTTTCTACACCATATCAATATTGATTTTTCTGACTACTCATACCATCTTTTGGTTTGTGGGGTTACAGTCTACCAATGTCATGCCATATTTCTTGAGTTTATATATATCATATCAGTATTGATTTATATGATTTGCTACACCATATTTTGATTTCTGTTTTTTAACACCATGTTTTTATACCAAACTTTGATTTTTGTCTTTTGTTTGAATGAGTGGATCTCTTCTAATGGTGGAGTGATTTTAAGATTTTCAGTAGTGTAGATATTTGATTAAGACAAAATAAGAAATGTTTAGTGGTCAGTATAGTTGTTGAGATAATTAGTTACCAGTATTTGAAATTGGTATTTTCACAAATTACCTGAGGAAAGATGAATGGTTACTCCCTTTATTGATAAACCATAGAAGAGAACCATATTATGAATTACATTATATGTACACCTATGGTGTGTTCTTTTTTCTTTTTCTTTCTCTTCTTTTCTTTTTTCTTATTTTTCTTTTTCCTCCTCTTTCTCTCTTTAAATATATCTATCTTTCATGTTTTAGGTTGCACTGATGATTTTCTCACCCTCATTGGTCCATCAGCTTAAAGTTACTTTATTCAAATAATGTCACAAGAATGCCAATACAGGAGACTTATATGTGAGGTGTACTGAACTACCCTCCATAATCCTCTTTTTTCTGCAGGTGAGGGCAACCCTGATGCAGAACCTGGTGCTCGTCTCACCTGCCACCTGCTCTTGAGGATCTTCAAGAGTGTTGACACACCTCAGCCCTCGCAGTACTCTGCTGGTATGTATTAGCGTGTGAGTGTGCATGTGAATGTGAGTGTGTCCTATTTCATATTTACAGTATGTAGTTATTCCATGATAAGTGAAGTGGATACTGCAGTTATAGATGTGGATATAGATATCCAGTCCATCTCTAATGTTTTGTAACTAGTCCACTTTTTACACAGGCTCTTCTCAAAGTGTCACAGCTGGCATGTCACAACGCAGCATACGACTCAGCTGTGACAGGCATCTGCTAGCTGCTGCACATACTGCCATTACACTCAGCCCTGTTCTTGCAGTCCTGAAGGTTGGAATACTTATTAGGTTTATTAGTCTGTATAATCAGTTTTATGCACTCTGGTGAATAATAGGTGCTGGTTTTGGGTCAGTCACTCTGAAAGCATTGTTGGATTATATATTCAGTATCAAAGAATGTTCTGATAAAATGCAGGTCAAGTTTGGTCTTGGTTACGATAAACTAGTTTTATGCCATGGACCAGGGATGTCAAACTCATAAGGCAAACTTTTAATCCTTTGTTGGCACTCAAGATGGTTGCTAAAATGAAAAGTGGTCGGCAAGGTGTTTTGAATTTGACATCTTTGCTGTAGACTGTAGACCAGACTATAGTCTTCTGCATATCCTATGCTCCAGCCCATATTCTTTAGTCTGACTTGAGCAAGGCAAAATGGGGTCATCATGATGTGATGTGGTTGTTAGACTCAAAACATGATTTTCAATTTCAATTAAATTTTCCATGTTTTCTTTATAGCATATGTACAATATTCACATTCTAATGCACATGGACACCCACACACTCAATGCATGCACACATGCACATATTCACACATTCTGTGAATATGTGCATGTGAATGAATATTTGCATATTCAAGGTAGAAATAGATCTTTTTATATGTATCAAGCACAGGGGATCCCAGTTATTTGTTGCCTATTATTCGCTATCCTGTTATTTTGTCATTTCACTCTCGTCACAAACATTTTGTTGATATGTTGTTATTCGTGTTTTACTATTTTGCCTTTAGAGTTCCAAAATGTTATAAACATATTCCTGCAAACACATAAAAACTGATAAAAAGTAAAAAAGATATATTTATATAAGAAACTACAATGTGAAATTAGATAAAGATTAAATAAGGACAAGAATTCCAAAATCTGTATACCTTCTGCTAAAGAGTATATGTGAACAAATTTCTATTTCCAAGCCGCAGATCCTGCTGCACCAGTAGTCAAAGGCATTGTTGGTTGTTGATGCTGATTTATTGGATTGCAAACCCACCAAAAACTTCTGTTGACATTTGTTGACACTAGAAAGCACATATTGATCATACCTATATTGTCTGTTGTCCTTGAGTTTGTGATGAATTTTTAAAGAATAACAATGTATTCTCAGCTGTTCTGACAACATGCAGTTACCTGGATGTTGGGTTATTAAGTATTTAACATTCCATGGGTAAAGTGAGCCCTTCCACTTCCCTGGTAGATAATGTGCCTGTCAAGGTGAGCACATATATACATAAGAAATATAGAATCATTTAGCATATTAGTATACCATTGACTAACTTGCAACTCCATCCCAGTGTACACACATTCTCAAAATAAAAGAAACTAGAAACACATTACCCTTCATTCTTTTATCAGTATTAACTTTCATTTGATGGAAATACATGTATTACTCTTTTTAGTATTATTTAGAATGTAGATGTAGACCATGTACTTCAGAAACCATTGATATCATGGTGGCACTTACCATTACACCAGTTATAATGCAATCATATGGAATATTGTGTATCATATTTGTCAGATTGTTATTTGCCATATTTTTCTTGTCTTTTGATGAATGGTAATGGGTCCCAGTCTATATTAATTTTATACTGTGGCAAAATAACTCACCTATACCAGAAAGCCTAATAATTATTAGTGTCAAGTAATCTTTTAAGGTTAATCAACTAATACAGTTCTTTTGGTATGGTGATGTAAGAAAGGATGTACATATAATGCAGAGGGTATATATACAATTCTTCAGCAATTAATAATAAGCATATTCACAGTCATGTTTAATTTCCAGGCCATGCTCATTGTAAGTGACGTGCTGAGTGGTCAGAGCAAGAGTCAGGCATCCATTTCTGACATTCTGGGAACCTCTGACATAGGCAGTGGTTCCAATGACTCTGACATGATGGGGTAAGTGGTACAGAGTGACACACTTGGACACATTTTTGGAAACTTTGCATTAAATGACACTTTATTATTATTATTATTTTTTTTTTTTGGAGGGGGGGGAAATCATTAACAAAAGATCATTACATGTGTTCTTAAGTACAGTTATGATGCACATCACACACTAAGGTATATGTTCTTATGGGAGATTAGTTATTGTTAGTATCAGGAAATTGATTTTTAATAGCCAACAACCATGCCTGGGAGAGGGCCTTCTTCAGGGAGAAACTATATAAAACTGCAAGAACCTATTCCTGCCCACTTATTGGCACTGAATAATACTAAATTATAAAAAAGTAACAAAAATAATACATTGTTACGTACTGCTACTGTTATTGCATAAAGTTTAAACTACCTGGTGAGACAAAATAGAATTTGCTTAACAAAAACAGTCTATTACCATCTTGATACAGCATAATATATGACAAATATAAACTTTTGGTCCATCCTTGCAATGTGAGGTAACCACATGAAATAGCCCACTTCCTTAAACTTCACCCGTGTGGAAGAATGAAAATCCTGCAGGAGCTCATGAATGAGCTCCTTCCCGAAGGCCCACTGTGTCAGTCATTCACCAAGTGATTTCTGCACTTATTACATGATCTAACAGTTGGCAAAAATATCTCCTGATAAGATGTTCCAGTCACCTACAACTCAGCTCTTTTTATTTTTGTTTAAATATTTATTAGTTATTATTATTATTATCTTATTTTTTATTTTATTTCATTTTATTAATTTTTTATTATGATGAGACATTTTTGTCATCTATCCTTGGACCAAACTTTTTTGTGACAACATGTCTATGTCACCTGGATCTAGCGGATTAAAGTGTTGGCATGTACAGGAAAGTGGGCTGTGTTTCACTGTGTGGATGATTTTTTAAAAAGAAATCCAAATAAATGTTTTGATATAATATAGATAATCACAGCATAAAAAGAAAGTGTTGCAATTGATTATTAACCCAATAACGCCAGGTAAAAAATTTGGCAAGTGTACGTGATTATGGGTTTATTGACGTTCATTTACAATTTCCTGTTTGTGCCCAGCTTGTTTGGTAGTTTGCAAGCAACATTAGGCATCTAAAAGCTTGCATTTTGATACATTTTTAAAAGTTATAAAATTTGTGAAGGTTTACTTTCACTTTAGGTGCTATTGCCTAAATGTTTTACCATAAAAGTAATGCGCTATTATTGGAGAAATCAAACTCCATCCGTTGAGCAGATGGTGTGTGATAGGTCATGGATTAGTGCTATCATTTATCATGCCATGGCATGTACATTCATGAAGTGGTTAAAAGTACTAATGAGCTTTTATTGTATGACTTGATGAATGTATGAATGCATGAGTTAGGGCATTCTTGTTCATGGGCAGTGAAGGTATATCGAAATAGCACTTGAATGAAAAGATAAACTCACTTTTCCAATGTCCCCTTATAGAAACAGTATTTGATATACGGTACCCAATCCAACATGCATTTTTCTAATAGATACACTGCATCAGTGGTTAAGCTACTTCACAAAAGATACATTAGGAGTTAGAACTGACCCCACTAATGAAACACTCTCTTTTACATTTACCAATAGGAAAGATGCAGACAAAGCTAGCCTAGCGGACTTTGCCCGTTATGCTCTCAGGCAGATCTGCTCACAGGAATGGGTTAGGGAACGTTGCCTCAAGATCCCAGAGGAACTGTGCAGTCCTGAGAACCTCCTTGACAGTACACTAACCCCAAAGCAGGTATGGGATTATTATATTTTTTGTATACCTACATTCCCAAAATAAGTTTCAGTGGATGTCAGTATCTAATGATGCAGATTGATGTATTTAATGATATTTTTAATTTTGTAGTTCTACTATTTATTTATGTTAAGTTTTTGTATAGAAAAATTCCCTGTATTTGGTATCTCATTCACAGTAAAACCTTTGCAAGTCTTGTCTTTTATTATGTATGGTCAAGCTTTTTAAAATATTTATATATTTTTTTACTGATCATGTATTTGGTAATAACTATCAAAAAAAAAAAAAAAAAAAAAAAAAATCTTTTGTAATATACCATAACTGACTTTCCAATACCTTTTGCAGGCACAACGTCTCTTACATCACATTTGTCACCCAGACTCTCCTAATATGCACAACGACACATCCCAGGACCAGCGTACTTGTATCTCCAATATTTTACAGGTATGGTAGAATAACCTAGACTTTCATTACCATGTGATGAATGGTTATGCAGTAAGCAAAATTTGAATGTTTAATTCTGAGTTATGTTTTACTCTGTCCTTTTTTCTAAAGTTAGTAAATTTAAGTAATTAAAATGGAGGATGCTTATATAATATTTTTTGTGTGTGTGGCTTTCAGGACCTTGATGAGTGGACCTTGCGCATATCATGGCTGGATTTGCACTTGATGTATGAGCAGCAGAAGTCCAACCCACAGGAACTGAATGCCTGGTTGGATAATGTTGCCCAGGCTGCCATTGAGGTGTTCCACTTGAACCATGACCAGAACCAGTCCTCCTTGTCTCACTCACTCTCAGGGCACAGGTCAGTAAGCCCCCTTTGGCTGCCTCCTTACATCTGAAATACATTTTTTTGTTTTACTTAAGTGACTAATGAGTGGAAAATTAGAAATACTATCAGTAGTTAAGTTTATTGTAGAAAGTATCTTGAGTGAAGTTGTGGTTCCTGGTGGTGGAGGTGGTAGGTGGGTATAAAGATGAGGAATAGTCAGTACCCCTGCTGGAGATGCGATCTGGTCAAACTCAGAGACAGCCAAGAGAGTTCAAGGATTAACCAGGGTTGTAGGAAGTGGTAATCAGTGTGTGTAAGAGGGAGACACTGATCAGTCCCATACATTCAGGCCTACTGCTGATTAGATGAAGATAGCGATGACTATTGGTCACTTGACTTAGTAGTGTAGCATGGAGCATTAGTCATGTGGCCAAGTATTGTGGGTTAATGGCATTGGTTCTGGCCACATGGTCTTAGTAAGCATTATGCAATAAGTGAGAGGAATTGTTGGATGCTGCAAGAGGCCAACTGGCTTATACCTTCATCTCTCTTCTTTTACTTTCTTTTTCACTTTCTTTCAGTCCACTTGCTGTAAAGTTTTCTTGTTTTTGATACATTTTTAGGTCCCACTTACTCTTCTTATTTTGTTTGATTCCTTTTGTTTTGGAGTGCAAAGGTATGAAAGTGATTGAGATGTTTTCCCTTTTGCAGGAATCCAAAACCTCAGTCTATATCCCTGGTTGCTCCACTCATCTCAAAACTTCCTAAAGTTCAGGGTCGTGTGCTCAAAGTTGCAGGTAAGTGTTGATACACTTCTTTTTCGTATTATAAAACAAATCCAAAGATTTAGTAAATTTGATATGGTAGGTAGTGGATGTGTAAGCAGATACTCATAATTTATATTTTAAGTCATGTTTTTCATTAACACTTTCAGGACAAGTGCTAGAGTCTGTGAACTTTGGTGCATATTCTGGAAACTCTAAGCCAACAGACGATGAAGCCACAACAGCTGATGGGCCTGTGTCGAGCCCTCCTCCAAGCCATAGCCAGCCTAGCAGTGTCAGCAGCAGCAATGGCATGGAGAACCCACCAGGAGGAAGATCCTTAGGGCACTGGCCTCTTGCTTCCCACAGGCCCTTCCTGCAGCTGGTACTGATGTGCCTTGATGGCCAGGATGATCAGCTGTCTGACTTACTCGAATCTCTGAGAACCCAACTCATGCAGTCTCTCTTTTCACCAAAAGAGGTGAGGACAAGTGGCACACCTTAAATATGATTTCTGATAGGTTGATTTGTCTTTTTGTTTAATGTTGGTAAGTGATTTGTTTTCATAGAAGGAACCTGGTATGAAATTATTATATGGTTGCATTATTTTTTAATTTCATTTAACAAACATAGTCAAACTGACCACTCATTGCACAGGAGAAGCCTGGGCCACTTCAGGTGACATTCCCTGAGGATGGACGCAGTCGTCAGTTGATGCTGGAGGCCCTGAGTCTCCGCTTTGCCCTTGTTGGAGGCCTCTTTGATGTAATCACATCCTCATACTCAAATTCCATCATTACTGAATGGGCTCTTCTCCTGGTCAACCTCATCATATTTGGAGTTATTGATCTGACTAATAATAGGTTAGTGGGTTATGAACAATAAGTATATTGTGGTTTTAGGTAAATATGTTTGATATGTCTTTATGGATTTTAACAAGTAAGGAAGATTGCAAATACATAAGTTTTCTGACAAAAATTTAAATTGCTTTCCTAATTACCCAACAGTGAGTTGTTCAATACAGTACTGGACATGCTGGCAACCCTTATCCACTCCACATTAATGTCAGATGCACAGTCTGACTCCCGGGAGGAAAACAGGCGCCATTATTATAACCTTGTCAAAAAGATCAAGAAGGTATTGTACTCATTGGTTAGAAGTGCATTCTTTCTGTTTTTGCTTTTGTTTTTATTATTATTATTATTATTATTATTATTATTATTATTATTATTATTATTATTATTATTATTATTATTATTATTATTATTATTATTATTATTATTATTATTATTATTATTATATTATTACTCTTATTACTCTTATTATTATTATTATTATTATTATTATTATTATTATTATTATCATTATTGTTATTATTATTATTATTATTATTACTTTTACTTTTACTTTACTTCATATTTTGTTTACCTTTGCTAGTCTTCTCATCTTAAAAGCAAAACTTAGGTAATTGGACTTAAACCATTTTTTGGCTTGTATGATAGATACCTGAGTATTAAATGTCTACAATATATGACCACAGAAGAAAGAAAAATACTTAATTCAGTTTAATTAGAAAAAAAAAAATAATAAAAAAAAAAAATAATAATAATAATAAAAAAAAGTTATAATTGATTACAACAGCTGCTAAATATCATTTTTTAGGGCTTAAGAGAAAGTATGATATATATGGAGGAAGAGAGTGTTTAATTTGAACCAGCTACATTTCCTTTTTTGCTTTTGATTATTGATGATATAATTTTAGAGTGGCCCATTCCTGATAATGGGGATAATGATACAATAGCTTTAACAGAATATCCAGACAAGTAGTAGAAATATAAATAGACTTTTGGTACACAGTGTAATGAATAACATCAATTGCAAATCACCATTTGCAGGAAATAGGTGAACGCAACAATGTGTCATTGCGACTGGTTCGACAGCTGATCCCATTGCCGAAACTACAGGCTGAGGTGATCACACTTGAGCCCTGGGGTTCTGTCACAGATACAAAGGGCAACAGACTCCAGGAGTTTGACAAGGACAAAAAGCATGTAAGTGCACTGCTATTCAGTATTTAGAATATTTGTATACATTTCTTTCTCTTTTAAGAAGGGAAGATTATAGAGCTAAATATGTGACCAAATCAGACTGTTGGATGACAAAGAATTGAAAAGAGTATCAAGAAATTTTCCAATTTCTAAGGGTCTTCAAGCAGCAGAGAAACAGAAGTTGAGTCCATGGGATCTCCTTGATGGCCACCGCAACCCTGCGCCACTCTCCTGGGCTTGGTTCGGTGCCACACGGCTCGAAAGAAAACCCCTTAAGTATGAAGAGGCTCACAGGCTGTTGAGGCAAGTGCACTTGAGTCTTTCTCAAAGTTTTGTAATCTGTGTTTATTATTTTTTTTAAGGTTTAATTTCTTGACTTCTTTTTCTTATTCGTTATCTGTCTCAGGTCCAGTCTTGTTCTTCCTTTCTGTCTGGCTGTCTTGTCTCATTTCTATCTATCTCTGTTACAGTCTGTCAACCTCGTTTTGCCGCTGTCTGTCTTTGTCCCCTTATATCTTGAAATTCTTAACATCATATTCTTTGTCTCATTTTGATTCGTCCCAACAGGTTCCACACGCACTCTATGAAGAAACCCCTTGCATATTACCTGGAGCCCCCACCCCTCCCTCAGGAGGCACTTGAACCTGTACCTGATAAGCAGGTGAGTGCTTCTCAAATTTGGAAGTTTTCCAGATATTCCTTATTGATTGAAAAAAAGGTTTTAAACTGTCAAGTATTAATGTTCACAAGGGTTTTTTTTTTCCAGAATTATATTTTTTGTCACATGTTTTCCTTTTATCTCCACATATGTTCCTTCCTCAGTGTCCCCAAATTTTTACCTATTCTCTTCTATATCCTCCACCTTATGACACACTTATAACTGTTTTATAAATTTCCCTATTACCCTAAATGACCTCTCCTTCTGCCAACAGCAGGTGAAAGAAGAGGTAAAGGCACCTGACACTCCAACCTCCTCTGACCAGTCTCCCCGTGG
The DNA here is from genome assembly GCF_042767895.1 of Penaeus vannamei. Classification (NCBI taxonomy): domain Eukaryota; kingdom Metazoa; phylum Arthropoda; class Malacostraca; order Decapoda; family Penaeidae; genus Penaeus; species Penaeus vannamei. The sequence goes on along the minus strand of NC_091564.1, from coordinate 34,633,799 downwards.
TGTGGCCAAGCGAGGTGGCAAGACCCAGCGGAATAGACGACGCCAACCCAGACAGGTTGCCAGTGTCACCAACATGGCTAGTGTAATTATTGACCCTATTAACAGTACTTCTACTTTGATGAATTGCTTTTTTTTATGGTTATTTTGTTTCAAATTTCTATAGTTTTTTTGTTGTTTGTTTTTGCTACTTTTTAGGTATTTGAAGATTATAATTTAGGGAGGGTGAAGAAAAATGCACATATGTATATATACTCTTATTATATTTATGTATACATAATGTTCTTTATCGTGTCCTTTCTATCTATATCAGGTCAGTACTACTAAAGTACTATTGCTCTACTTTCATGAGGGTGGTTTGGCTTATTAACCACACTAACAATCCCTCCACTGACACCTGCAAGAGGATTGTTTCTCTTGTAGTTTTCCCTTTTTTTAATCTATTTTCCATGTAATGTCAAAGTTGGGTTATCCTGTATATAAAATTATAATTTTTTATAGGAAATATCAGGAAGCATTGCCCTCAAGCCGGTATTTGTTTGTTCTGAGGATGTAGTTATTGCTGACAGAGGTTGAAATACTCATGATGAAATTGAACAAAGGAAAAATATATTTTTTTCATCTTCCATAGAAGAGAACACAGTAGAACATAGGATTATTCTTCTCGTACTTGGATGGCAGTGGACTATAATCTGGAAATGCATTGTCGATCAGGGAAGACAGTGCACTAAAATCTGCTTAATTTTATCTTTCATGAAAAGCAGTGCAATAGCACTTAGACTCTTTGTCTCCTACACAGTCAACTATGCAGGCAATGCCCTATCAGAGTCCAGGGTTCAGTGGACCAGCACCCAATCAGTGGGGGTCAGGCTTTGGCCAGCAACAGCCTCCTCAGCAGCAGCAGCCATTCTACTCTCAGCAACCCTTGCCTCCAGGTAAGTACATCATAGTGAAAAGCTTATATTTCTGTCAATATCTTTATTTATGTTTTTGTCTTGATTCACTTGAAGAGAAACACTATTCAAAAATCTGCTTAGCAAAGAAAGAAAAGGTGTTTTGGCAGCACTAGACTTTTTTTTTTTACACCAGGTGTCCCAAAGACAGTCTTCTCCAAACAGTTCTTGTTCATCATGGGAACAGCTGTCTGCTGAATTTCTTTTCTTTTCAATTTCTTATGTAAACTTAGTATCTGCTCTTTTATAAGTAAGTTTTATTCTGAAAAGAGAGATATTGTCATATGCACTGAAAAGAGATATTGTTATATCCACTGAAAAGAGATATTGTCATAGCCACTGAAAAGAGATAGTATTGTCATATTCACTGAAAAGAGAGATGTTATCATATCCACGGAAGAGTATTAGGTCTGGTGGCAGAATTGTCATATATTACGGTAAATAATAGTTTTATTGTTTTCAAAGAATCAAGGACCATCAACAATTCTAGTTCTCTTTCTCTTAAAAAATCTAGACAGTTTTACTACTGTCCATTTATTGAACACTTTTGCTTTAATGTTTTATGGTTTAGTAGGTGTTTGTCACTTCCCTAATTAAACCAGTGCCTCTAGGCTAGTTAAGGTGTTAAGCAGCCTAAATTTTGGGACTTGTACACATAGTAAACATATAGGCAACTGGTGTGTATTTTTGTGTCTTACTCTGCAATGATAATGTCTTGGCTTGTGGATTTGATACAAACAAATTTTAACCCATTGGATCTGATCGATGTGACTATCATGTCATGAAAAATATTTTGGCTCAGGGCTAGGCGATGGGAATATGCTGTCATGGAAGAATTTGGCTGAAGGCTGTGATGCTAGGAATATCCTCTCATGAAAAATTTGGTTGAAAGCTGGAGCAATGGGAATGATTTACCATTAGTGCACAAAGCTCTTGGTGGAAGATTAGACTCAGTGGGCATTTAGGAAGGTGCTCTTGCATTATTTCCACCAGCAAATAAGAGTGGAATGAACCATCAGTGAGCCATAGCTGGAAGAGTGTTGGCCCCAGGGAGGACACTGTTTCCATACTCAGGATCCTGTTCCTGCCCATTGTGACTAGTATTGCAGGGTGTTACAGAAAATTTGATGATGTACAAACAAGAAATAATACAAATAAAATGTTTCTTATTGTTATTGTTTTCAATAGAATAGTAGTATACTACGTAGAGAGATTGTCTGTGCCAGAAAAACAGTCTATTATCATCTTGATACAGTATATCAAATAACAAATATAGACCATGGAAACTGGCAAAAAAACAAAAGATACTTAAACAAAGGGGAGGCAAGGAGGCTATATACCACACACAGGTCACACACCTGGGAGAATCCCAGCTCGAGCAAGCCCAATGCCTGGATTTTAGTCCACATATTGGGTACAATGCACCCAGATCCAATGGGTTAAATAATGAGGCCTCAAGATTAATTTTTGGGGTTTAAATTCATTGTAAAAGTACCCAGCCATCACTTTGCAAAGTTTGCATGGACAAAGTAATAGAAGCATGACATGTCCAGAAAGACAACCATTCTTGCCATAGAGTGACATAAATGTCATCTGGAGACAAAGGGTTAAGATGTGTGGCACTGGATGAGGTCTTTAATGCCTAAGATATGATTAATCTCTGTGTTGGATTCCATTGCTTGTTATTATTTTTTTCTTTTCCATCCTCATATCCACACATTTAATTCTTGGAAAGGATTCACTCATTGAGAGGACTCTTCCATATATGTCGAGAAATGTGCTCAAACTGATTGGTAGGAGTGAGAGATACTTTTAGATACTTCTGTCCTTGCAGGGATTTTTTTTATTGATTCATCCACTTTTGTATCTAGAATTTTCCTTTGTTCAGTGTGACACATCCTTCTTCCTGTGCAAGAGTGTAGTGCTTATGTAATGTGAAAGACAAAAGTCTTTTATTGTTGCCTTTTTATAGAGAAAGGAATATTAGGTTTGTTTAAGAATTAAGGTAATATATCTGTGTGTGGGTGTGTCTGTCTGTCTTTCTGTGTGCTTATTATTGCTAATGATGATGAATTTATGAAGCGGCCACTTGTCACCTTCCTTTTTCAGGAAATCTTTGTGATTCTGTGGATTTGGAGAAAAAAAAATTTGTTTGCATGAAAGTGTGGATGGTGACTGTGTAAAAGAAAGTACAATTTGTAAAATGTTTTGCTTTATGGTTAAGCCAGTAAATTTCAAATAACAAGACCTATTATTATAATGACAATACTTTAAAGTGTAAATACTGTTAATTTATTTTGACTGTTTTTTCTTTCTTTCTTTCTTTTAGGGATGAGATTAGTGTTTTGCATGATTATTGTCAGTCTGAGCCTTGTGTATGTATCCAACTTTTTTTTTTTTTTTTCTTTCTTCCTTTTTCTTTTTTTTTTTTTTTTTTTTTACTCTGTCACTGTCGACCCCATGCGCTCCATATCATGTAAAACACCAAATAAAAAGTAGAAAGATAATAGTGCTACAGACTTAGTTGCTGTTAGTTGATGTGGCCAGATAGTGTGTTAGCTTTGGCCGGGCACTACCTGTGTTTGTCTCTTTGTCTTTTTCTCTCTCTCTCTCCTCTCATTCCCACAGAAAATTGGACAAATACAAGCAATCACACACTTAGGAATAATGTGGCCAGTAAAGATGATGGCAAAGCAGCTGCGAGGAAAGGATCAGACTATGACCTTAGCATTAGTAAATCGCGTAACCATGACTCGTCGGAAGGTACTCCTTGCAAATGGAAATGGTCTTTCCCCCGTGCCCCATTTTTTTCAGTTTGAGATATTTGCTTTTTTTGTGTTTGCTGCTTTGTGTTATAAAACTATATTTTTCATTTATGTTTTATATTTATATATTTTTTATTTATTTCATAGATTTTTTGTTTTGTTTTTGTTTTTGGTAGGTGTGAGAATGTTACTAACTACCTACTTACTGCTTCTGCTCTGATCCTGGTGGAGAGAAGAGATGAAGCAAAAGATCTAGGCTTCTCACATTTGTGTTGGCATTGATAACAAGAACAACTTGTTTCACTTGATTTCAGTTATGGTGTTGAAGGAATTGCGCATCATAAATTGCGTATGGTTAAGATCCAACAAGAGCTGGCTAGAATGTACTTGCCTTGTGCCTCTTCTGAGAGTGAGTGTGTGTGTGTGAGCGAGTGAGTGAGTGTGTGAGTGTGTGTGTGTGTGTATAAGTGAGTGTGTGTGTGTGTGTATAAGTGAATGTGTGTGGGTGTATAAGTGAATGTGTGTGGGTGTATAAGTGAGTGTGTGCAGGTGTATAAGTGAGTGTGTGTGGGTGTATAAATGAGTGTGTGAGTGAGTGAGAGTGTGCGTGTGTGTGTGTGAGAGTGTGTGTGTGTGAGTGAGCGTGACTGAGTGAGAGTGTGTGTGTGTGAGTGAGTGTGAGTGTGTGTGTGTGTGTGTATGTGTGTGTGTGTGTGTGTGTGTGTGTGTGTGTGTGTGTGTGTGTGTGTGTGTGTGTGTGTGTGTGTGTGTGTATGTATGTATGTATGTATGTATGTATGTATGTATGTATGTATGTATGTATGTATGTATGTATGTATGTGTGTGAGAGAGAGAGAGAAAGAGAGAGAGAGAGAGGGAGAGAGTGAGTGGATGGGTGAGTGCGTCTGTGTGAGTGAGAGTGGGAGTGAGTGAGTGAGTATGTGAGTTGAGTGTGTGTGTGGGGGGGGATGAGAGAGAGAGAGAGAGAAAGAGAGAGAGAGTGATAGAATGTGTGAGAGTGAGTGTGCGTAAGTGTGTTTGTGCGTAAGTGTGTATGTGCGTAAGTGTGTATGTGCGTAAGTGTGTATGTGCGTAAGTGTGTATGTGCGTAAGTGTGTGTATGTGCGTAAGTGTGTGTATGTGCGTAAGTGTGTGTATGTGCGTAAGTGTGTGTATGTGCGTAAGTGTGTGTATGTGCGTAAGTGTGTGTATGTGCGTAAGTGTGTGTATGTGCGTAAGTGTGTGTATGTGCGTAAGTGTGTGTATGTGCGTAAGTGTGTGTATGTGCGTAAGTGTGTGTATGTGCGTAAGTGTGTGTATGTGCGTAAGTGTGTGTATGTGCGTAAGTGTGTGTATGTGCGTAAGTGTGTGTATGTGCGTAAGTGTGTGTATGTGCGTAAGTGTGTGTTTGTGCGTAAGTGTGTGTATGTGCGTAAGTGTGTGTATGTGCGTAAGTGTGTGTATGTGCGTAAGTGTGTGTATGTGCGTAAGTGTGTGTATGTGCGTAAGTGTGTGTATGTGCGTAAGTGTGTGTATGTGCGTAAGTGTGTGTATGTGCGTAAGTGTGTGTATGTGCGTAAGTGTGTGTATGTGCGTAAGTGTGTGTATGTGCGTAAGTGTGTGTATGTGCGTAAGTGTGTGTATGTGCGTAAGTGTGTGTATGTGCGTAAGTGTGTGTATGTGCGTAAGTGTGTGTATGTGCGTAAGTGTGTGTATGTGCGTAAGTGTGTGTATGTGCGTAAGTGTGTGTATGTGCGTAAGTGTGTGTATGTGCGTAAGTGTGTGTATGTGCGTAAGTGTGTGTATGTGTGTGTATGTGCGTATGAGTGTGTATGTGCGTGTGAGTGTGTGAGTGTGAGTGTGAGTGTGAGTGTGAGTGTGAGTGTGTGTGTGTGTGTGTGTGTGTGTGTGTGTGTGTGTGTGTGTGTATGTGTGTGTGTGTGTGTGTGTGTGTGTGTGTGTGTGTGTGTGTGTGTGTGTGTGTGTGTGTGTGTGTGTGAGTGAGAGAGAGAGAGAGAGAGAGAGAGAGAGAGAGAGAGAGAGAGAGAGAGAGAGAGAGAGAGAGAGAGAGAGAGAGAGAGAGAGAGAGAGAGAATGAGTGAGTGAGTGAGTATGTGAATTGAGTGTGAGTATGTGAGTTGAGTATGTGTGTGTGTGTGTGTGTGTGTGTGTGTGTGTGTGTGTGTGTGTGTGTGTGTGTGTGTGTGTGTGTGTGTGTGTGTGTGTGTGTGTGTGTGTGTGTGTGTGTGTGTGTGTGTGTGTGTGTGTGTGTGTGTGTGTGTGTGTGTGTGTGTGTGTGATAGAGTGAGTGAATGTGTGACTGTAACTGTGTGAGAGTGAGTGAGTGAGTGAATGAGTGTTTGAGTATGAGAGAGGAGACTATGACTGAGTGACTGCCTGTGAGGTGTAGATATGTAGTGCATGCAATATTACATGCAATCCATGTAATATTAAAGCTGTGTGGTTTACGCAGCAAGCCATGTGCATATTGAGCTTGTTTAGTAGGCAGCTTGCAGATTTACTCTTTGTTTTGAATTAGATGCTTACTCTCAATCTTACATTCACAACCACAATCATTCTCTCTTCTCACTCATTGTTCACTCCCCACACATCATGCCTCCCACCCTTTTCATACATTTTGGTTCTGAGTAACCACATTTACAATCATCAGTACTATATAGCATTGTGTGCCCCTCACCCCCCCCCCCCTGTGTGCTGAGCTTCTGTTAACACAAGAACAATCTTTTAACTGTGATGCAAGGCCAGAAAAGTAGGTGCTACCCCTTAGAGTGTGCTGTGTGGAAAGGACTCATAGCTACTTCTGTCCATGGCCTAAGCATCTGTTCTTCCACGGCCTGGATAAGCCCTGCATCTTATTCTGTAGTCTGGATGACAATGATGGTGATGCTGATGCTCATGACATTGGTAATGACGATGGCCTCAATAATGCTGCTGATGACATTGTTATTGTTGATGATGATGGCTTTGATGCTGATGATGGTGATGACACTGATAACATTAGCAGTGTTAGCGATGGCTTTCGGCTGCTGCTGACATGGCACTTGTTCAGGCAGTCTGGACGGGACCTGTACAGTGAATCTTGTGTTCTTGTGACCTGGTGTGTCTTTGCTTCTCTGCAGTTTGTGCGTGTTTCCTCTCTCTATGTTTCGTGGTGTTGAGGAGGAATGTGTAATTCTTGCCTCTCTCCCTCTTGAATGAGAAGTTAGGACGGCCTTCAGTGTCTTTCATTAAGTACTGTTAGTTAGTCTTATCATGTTTGTGATGTTGTTACTGTTAACATTATGGTTGTTATTATTATGAAATGCATTTATGGTTGCTAATGTTTTTATGCACTGATTATTTTTAAAGAATGATGATTGTATCGATGTTCACAAATTTGATGTAACTGTCATTAGTATTGTTGTTATTATTATTGTTAATCATTTTTATTATTATTATTATTATTTTGTTATTTTAATATTATTATTATTATTATTATTATTATTATTATTATTATTATTATTATTATTATTATTATTATTATTATTATTATTATTATTATTTTGTTATTTTGTTATTTTGTTATTTTATTATTATTATTATTATTATTATTATTATTATTATTATTATTATTATTATTATTATTATTATTATTATTATTATTATTATTATTATTATTATTATTATTATTATTATTATTATTATTATTATTATTATTATTATTATTATTATTATTATTACTATTATTATTATTACTATTACTATAATTGTTATTGTTATTATTGTTCTTCTTCATATTATTATTATCATTATCATCATTGTTATTAGCATTATTTTTGTTAATATTTTTATTATTACTATTGTTATCATTATCATTAGCATCATTATTATTGTTAATATTGATATTTATTATTATTACCATTGTTATTATTTATTATTGTTATTGATATTATTATTTTAATTATTTTGATTAGTTTTTATTATTTGTTATTATTATTATTATTGTTGTTAATATGATTGTTATCATTATTATTATCATTATCATAATCATTATTATTATTTTTATTATTATTATTATTATTATTATTATTATTATTGTTATTATTATTGCTGTTGCTATTATGTTATTTGTTATTATAATTATTATAATAATAATAATAATAATAATAATAATAATTATTATTATTATTATTATTATTATTATTATTATTATTATTATTATTATTATTATTATTATTATTATTATTATTATTATTATTATTATTATTATTATTATTTTTATTATTATTATTATTATTATTATTATTATTATTATTATTATTATTATTATTATTATTATTATTGTTATGATTGTTATTGTTATTGTTATTGTTATTATTATTGTTATTATTACTATTATTATTACTATCATTATTATTTTTATTTTGTATGATTATAATAATGATGATAATGATATTAACAATGATAATAATATTGATGATATTATTATTATTATTATTATTATTATTATTATTATTATTATTATTATTATTATTATTATTATTATTATTATTATTATTATTATTATTATTATTATTATTATTATTATTATTATTATTATTATTATTATTATTATTATTATTATTACTATTATTATTACTATTAATTATTATTATTATTGATATTATTATTATTATTATTGATATTATTATTGTTATTGTTTTATTATTATTATTATTATTATTATTATTATTATTATTATTATTATTATTATTATTATTATTATTATTATTATTATTATTATTATTATTATTATTATTATTATTGTTATTGTTATTGTTATTATTATTATTATAATCTTGTCATGATCATCATCATTGTTATTATTATTATTATTATTATTATTATTGTTGTTGTTGTTAATGTTGTTATTATTATTATTATTATTATTATTATTATTATTATTATTATTATTATTAGCATTATTAGCATTATTAGCATTATTAGCATTATTAGCATTATCATTATTATGATTATGACCTTCACTATTTTAGATAATTTTTATTGTCTCCCATATCTGTTATAAAATTGCCTCCTTTTCACAGCAGGTGGAACAAGGTTCCAGTCTGCCATATCCAACAGCCGAGTGGCCATCCGCAACATGCTGGGGCAGCGGCAAGTGAGCGGACCTCCCACTATGATGCCAGGGCAGCCCACTGGTCAGGCCTTCAACAACATGCCTGGAGGACCCATGGGCGCCATGGCTCGGCAGGGACCCATGATGAGGTACAGTTGCTTCCCTCTCCCTCTCTTTCTTTCCCTCTCCATGTCGCTATCCCTATCCCAGTCCCACTCCCTTTCTTTTTATGTCAGATTATTTGAGTAAGGAAGAAGTGTGTGCTAGATTGAAAAAGGCAGTCTAGCTTTTATTCCCATGTTGGAGTAATTCCAGCAATATGGATCCATTGGCAATTTGAGAAATCTTACTTGAATTACAATTCTTAATTTATTTATACATCTGTTACAGACCAGGACTGCGTGCGAGCCTGCAAGGGCCCCAACAGGGGCCAATGTATGGGGCAGGAGGAGGAATCCAAGGTGGTCCCATGCCCCAAGGTATGCCAGGCCAAGGGGGCCAGATGTACTCTGCCATGGGTGCTGCTGGAGGACCCCCTGGTGGGCCCACAGGACCAGGCCAGGCAGGCATGTCACAGTACAGCTCCTATCAGCAAGGTCCCATTACTGGTGGGCAAATGATGAACCAGGGTCCAGGTGGAGCTAATGTTCCCACTGGTCCTGGTGGTCCCACAGGAAACATGATGGGGCAGGGATACCAACCTGGGTATCAGGCCAATCCTGCCATGATGGGTATTCGGCAGCAGCAGCCAGGTGGCTACATGGGGCAAGGCATGACGCAGTCACAGATCGTCCAACGTCCTCAGTACATACAGGTATTGTGGTTAATGCAGTGCTCTCTGTTTGTACTTCTGCCTGTCTTGACTGATATTTATATGAAATTCCGAGGTCTTGCAATAAAATGGTGAATGATGTATCACTTTAATCATATTGATTTTTAACCATAAAGTTACTTTTGTTTGAAGTAACAGTTATGCAATTATGGAGATGTTTCACACTATCACTTTTTCTGTTTTTTTATTGATTGTCTGTTTTTCACTTCCACTCTCATTATACCTGAATGTGATATATCCCAGTCAAATGATAACTATTGTTTTCACTGGAGAATTTTCCACTGACTTCTTGTTCAAATCATAAGCTGTAATTGATAATCACTATATTAATGCAAAACAAAGCAACTTTTATCATGAAATAATTTGAAAAGACAAGCTGAAGTAAATGTAATATAAGATAATTGGCAAAATTCTTTCTTGTATTTATCATTTTAAGAAATACAAGACTATTAGTCCCCCTGAGACCTGAGTCAAAAATATACACTCTTGTTCTCTTCTTTTCAACTAAGAGTGTACCCAAGTACATTTTTGTGCACACCTCAAAGTAATTTATATTCTTGTAGCCTTAATAATGTTGATCATTGCAAGATCTTATGTAGGGGTAAGAGCCAATGTATATTTACAAACACTTTTGTTTGACTAGTTTGGTAGTTTTATCACAAGTGTGACTGCATGTCAAAAAGAGAAAAAAAGAAGAAAAAGTATCTGGAGCATAAAAAGATATATATATAACACTAGCTTAAAATTGATATCTTGATGCTTTTGTTTCAGGGTCCAGGTGGCAATGGCAGTATGGGCATGATTGGCAGTGGTCAAGGGTATGCAAGACCAGGCATGCAGCCCATGGGTCAGACCATGGGGCCAGGGGCACAGTCAATGGGCCCAGGCCAAACTATGGGTCCTGGACAGTCCATGGGCCCAGGTCAGTCCATGGGTCCAGGGGGACAGAGCATCAGTAGCCAAGGAATGGGCCCAGGGGGACACCCCATGGCACAGGGGAATGCCTCTATGATCCGCCAGAGGATGATGATGCAAGGAGGACCCACCAGTGAAGGTCAGACAGGGCCTGGAGGACCAGGACAGGGAGGAACACTACTATCACACCTCCAGAGGCCGATGGGAGGGGTACAGCAGCAGCAGCAGCAACAGCAGCAGCAACAGCAGCAACAACAGCAACAGCAGCAGCAGCAGCAACAACAGCAGCAACAGCAACAAATGCTACATCCAAGTTCACAAGGAATGGGATACCCTCAGCCTCCTCCATACTAAAAGCTATCATCAATGTAAATTTTTTTTAAATGGTTCATTTGACATTTTTAGCATTGTGACCATATGTGGCATTGGTTTATTTCATTGTCTAGACAAAATATTTTTTTTAGATATATTTTTCCTTATTGACACTGTTGCTAAGAGCAACATGGTCTTGGTCTTAACTCTCATGATATATCTCATTTTTTAATTAGGGAAGACTGCAGGCTCTCACTCAGCCTGCCATTGTGAGATGAGATGAATACTAACTCTCTAACTTGGACTGGCATTGAACAATATATCGGACTGGCATTCTTGATGAATTAATTTACTGATTTACATATTTATTTTCAGGCTTTTGAATTCCTTTTCTCAGTTTTATACATTTTGAATTCTGACTTCTATTTGTATATTTTTGTATATTTCATATTTGTTGACTTTGCATTATAGGCAAAGATATAAAAAATAATAAGAAATCTACTTATTCATCTTAGTTCCTAAAACCAGTGTCTTTAATAATTTAAATGAGCTTACCCCTTTGCAGCT
>NC_091564.1:34597342-34612342 GCF_042767895.1 Penaeus vannamei | reverse complement strand
ACTCTGGCAATGGAAAACACAACTGAGTTACAAAGTTAGGACCTGCAGTTTATTTTACTCATAAAAAATATGGCTTTGTAGTTTTTCTTGAACAAAATTTCACTTACTGTTTCATTTGATAAATTTAATTTCTACTATGGTTTCACCTAAGCCTTTCGTAAGCATTAAATATTATATTTTCCTTTCAAAATGCAATATTAACAGAAACTTTTCTATCCTCTTATTAGATTACTACCTATGAAAAGGCTGATGCTAAAAAAAAGAAGAAAATAAATTGCATTTAACCTTCTCTTACACAAGTAACTGACATCCTGTAATATTTATATATATATATAATTTGAGATCTGCAAAGTTCAAGAGCACTTTAGGTTCAGACAACTCAGGCTTTGAAGCTACTTCTGAAAGGTTTAGCAAGTCAGCAACCTGAAGATTCAATTTTTACGACTAATTCTTAACCCTTCAGTGATGGGTCCGGCTATTGCCATCATGACCTAATGACATATATATAAGTCATGACACGTAATGGGTGGGCCAGCTGTACAAAGCTTAGGCCTACCCACTTTGACAATGTCAATTGTAATATTACATCACCAAAATTCATGCCCTGTCACAATTAAGATTAAACTAGGGTCAATCAAAAAGAGAAAAAAGAAAATAACAGTAATAATGATAATAATAAAAAAAACAATAATAACAAGAAGTACTCGGTATATATTCTCTCTGCACATGCTGAGAGGGAAATAATCATCTGTATCTTTATTGCTTACTCTTTTGGTGTAGTGTATTATTAACAATTACAATTGTGTTCAAAGTGTTAGTGTGAGTGCATATGTATGCACATTTATTTGTTTATATGTAGTGTATCTCATGTTTTCCCGTTCAATGCATGTTAAGCTGTGCACAAGTATGCAAATATATTTGTGCTAAATATATCTTATTACCCTTACCAATACATAAACTTTTCTTAGATTCTTAAATGGATTAGAGAACAGATCCTATACAAAACAATAACAACATATTGTTGCATGCCTGAACTTAATGCATTTAGATATCCCAAAACCAAGTGTAAATCCTCCATTTCTTCAATTCATAATTGGATTCTGGTCCACTTTGAGCATCTAAGACCTTACCATCTCCTCAAAAAGTGAAAATGTGCTCATAAATAACTAAAATTAATAATTCCCTGTACTACACTTCAATAATTGGTCAGATATTTCCCAACAAACTTTACTAACAGACAAGAAACTCTATAACCTCAGCATTATATCCCTGGCATATCACCAACAGAATGACTCCAGGATTAGACTACAGCATCACAGAATTCATCAGCCTAAGCAGAGTCAACTGCCTCATTCCTGTATTCTATCCTTTTTATACAAAAGCTTGTAATCTATATTGCAAGGAACATGAAAATATAATATCCTATTCTGCTATATTAATCTAAAAAAAAAGAGAAGAAAAGAAAAAAATGGTCTCATACAGTATTCGACAAACAATAATCATGGTACAGTTTGAATTTGCATTTGTTATTACAGATCCATTTCTCGTGATTTAATTTGTTGCAGAATAAGGAAATGATTGAAGATACTAAACAAGTAACAGAGAAAAATAAAATAATAATAATGAAAAATACAAATAACAATAATAAAACAAAGTCCATATTCTGGGTCTTCATCATTGTTTCAAAAATCAGGGAACATCTTGAATGACCTCTTTTGCTGACTAGCTCAGTTTTTTATCTATGTTTATGCTATTGTTTGCAACATTGCAAACTTAAACGTCTCATTATAAAAAGAGGAATGTTGTGTCCTTTGAGATGTACTGTACTCAAAACAACTGATGACAGGCAGAAGGTAGGGACATAAGACACCCAAGAACTACTTCCAACACTATGAGGAATCATATCTAGAGCACCAAGATGGAAAATACTTAAAAGAAAACCGTGGCACCTACAGAATATGGACATATGAAACTAAGGGATGCCAAGAGGCAAAGATAATGAAAGTCTGAGGATGACACAGTGGACTGTTTGAATCCTTAAGCTATTGTTTGGCATCCAATCACTAAAGGGCGACAATGCCATAATCAAAGTCTTGAAAGGGCACCCATCTTAGGCCTGAATTTCTCTTTACAAGGCATAATATAATTCATTTGATAAACGTTCAATTTTTTTCTAAAGAGCTATTTTTTCATTCCAGCCAAGGCACAGAATTAACTAACTATATAGATGAGTTGTGTGACTGCCTTCACTGTAATTATTCAGAGTGACTGTATGAGGCCAGGACCCTGTCTGAGGCTTGAAGCATATCTGACATTATTTTAGAAATCTAAAACCCAACTCCCTTGTGTTCCTATCCTACCTACCGACTCCCTTTGTGCTGCAATTTGAGCAAAATATAATATGGGTTCAAAGTTTATCCCACCTATATAAAAAGCTTGCAGTTGTTAATGTGAACCACTACAAAACACATGATACAGAAGTCATTCCTTTCCCTCTAAGTATTACAATTCCACCAATAGTTTGAGGGCATTTGTATACGGATAACAAAACATACTGATAATATAAATAATACGTCATCATAAATTATACTGTAAGATATATGAAGTACATCATTTGAATATAGTTCATTAATAATATATAACACTCAATAATATGGGCCTGTAACCCAAGCAAAATTCACCATTAAAAAAATAAAAGTACACTTATATTCAGGCTAAATCCTTAAGCATACTCCATATTATACTGACAGTTGAATGTACCAACATATTGAACGTATTCAAGAAAATGAACACAAGAGAAGTGAAAAACAAATAGGATGTTTTTTATCCACCCTTCACAACCTCAAGAGCTAAATTCCTAAAAAGTAAGCAAAGAGGAACGGCAGCCTAATAAGGCAATCCTGAGAACCCCAGGCAGAATATTGGTAGTGTGATAACTTTCTTAAACCATTTAGCAAACAGCTATTGTTGTGTAGGTAATATAATTTTATTGTTGGTTGGTTCCACTGATTTATCACCAATATGAGATTACGTAAAAGGATACATGCCAAGGTTTCCTGCAGCAGCTTCTTAAAATACTGATAATTCACTTTATACACAATGTGTGTAACTGACACTTGTGACCAGGACTAAATATGAAGAAAAAGTAAAGGGGGGTGGGGGGGTTCTGGTCATATTATTATAAATTCACTATCCTTCCAACATGATACATTTTCTTTTGGCTACAAAATAAAAGGCGGTGTCCTAAATAAGAACTGAAATAAATAATTTACATTAGTACTTGAATGTACTATTTGTGCATGGTCATCACATATTGTATATATATATACACATACTGTATATATATACACACAGTAGTATATACAAACAGTTACAGAAATTATCATCTGGATAGGAGATTCTCCCACAAACAATAACAACTTACTCTCTCACATCAGCAGAGGCACAGCAACATTTCATTTGAAAAAAAAAATCGCATATAAAATATATTAACAATGTCATGAACAACTTTGTAATTAAGCCTAAGGTCTTGGATAATATGCCTGGCAATTCTTGTAGAACATCTGATTTCTGATGCACTTTTGATACTTACCTTGATATGCAGTTTGTAACTTGCATGGACATGACAACATATCACAAATACTTTCCAGTTTGGAAATTCAAATACATTACATAATATCAAGAATGAGACATAGTTAAATAAAAGCAATAACAGAGATTGGTCTGTTATATATAAGCCTTAAAAATGAATATATATTGGTTCTTGTGGAAGCTTTGAAATCTGTTCAAATATAAGTGCTAAGAAGTCAATAAATAATACTGTTACCATATTTACCTTTTCAGCTATTATGAAACATCCCATACTCCTTTGATTTCCTTAAGCCTAAATCGATCTCAAAAGCATTGCCAAAACCCTACCAACAACCAGGTCAATGACCCCAGCTATCCAGAGGAATACACAGGTAATTGCATGACATTGTTGAATACCTCTGATCAAGCTGACTAAATCCTTTCTAGTATTGATAACCCCTGACCAATCTATGTAACAGCTAGTATGCAACATCCTCTTAATAGAGATGAGATGTTAGTTTGGGGTGCTGGCAAAGGTCAGAGCCTGTGGCCAGACAACAGATGTCGAGGGGGATGAGGGCGGGTGGGTCTCCAGCACCACCTGCTCAACACCCTCAGCTTCACTCCCACTTATTGCTTGCCCAAAGCCCTGGGCCATCCTGATAGCAGCTGGGACACCTTCCCCCTGCAGGTCTCCACTGGTGCCTGCCCCATCTTGTCCCTCAACAGTGTGTATGTTGACTGAACTGCTACCACTGGTTACAGTTCGGGAGGTTGAGGTCACTGTAGAGGCAGTGCCCGCAACAGGCAACCCAGGAATAAGAGAGATAAACTGCCCGGCAGGAAGAGAGAGTGTCACTGTCTCTGGACCATCTGTGGTGACCAGAGCCAGGGTGGCACCCTGCTGCCCTCCATCGCTACTCACCAGCAAAGGACGTCCACCTTGCGCTGTTCCCACAACTACTTGCTGCCCTTCTGCTCCAGTGCCAACTATGCGCACATATTGCTCACCGCCGCTGAGGGGAGTGATCTCCCCCATAGCTTGGGTCAGAAGGTCATCCTCTTTCACCTCCACACCAGCTTCCTCAGACTCTCCTCTGGTCAAGCTTACTAATCGATGGTTCCTCAAGATGCTTGCATCTGTGACAAGCTGGCCTCCAAGGGTCAGTTCCCCTGACAAGCCTGCTGGAGCCTCCATCTGAGCCTCATCTTCCTCCACTGCTGCTTCTGGTGCTTCAGCAGAGTACTCCTTCATCTGTGACTTGTGATTGCAGAGGTCAGGGTGATGGTGCCGCTGGTGCCGCAGGAGCCGGGCCCGAGTTGTATACTGGCGGTAGCACCATAAGCATGGATGAGGGTTTGTCTTGGAGTATGCAGGGACCTCACCATTCTCATTCTCATTGTGATTAGTGGAAGGTGGTGGAAGCTCTGCTCCAGGGTGATACTTCAGGATGTGTAATTTCCTCTTGCTACTGCTGCGGTACATCTGAAAAAGTAGTAGAAACCCATCTATAACTCATAACACCCAAAAAATAAACCACTCTGAAATTACAATATAGTGTATAATCCACCTCAGATATCCTCCTACAATCCAATCCTAAATTACCTTATCACAATGCTGGCAGCTGTAACATCGCTTTGCCTTGAGGATGGGTTGGTTCAGCTCAGGTACTGTTGACGGGTCAATGTTTGGGTGACGCTTGGCCAGGTGGTTAACAAGCATGCCACGCCGCTTGAACCCCAAGAGGCAGGTGTGGCACTTGTACAAAAACTGTTTGTAATCAGCAGGATCAACCTATGGCAGGAAAAGGAGAAGCAATTCTTCTTCTTAGACACTTCATATAGATAAGATTAAATTAACTGCCATTGTATTGCACTATGATAGCAGGTTTGCAGACCTACTAAAATTATATATGTTAAAAGTTTATGGAAGTAACAGTAGAGGCCTCATGTTGGAATTTCCAGCATTAGTCTTGAAGAAGTACTATATAAACCCCAAATTAGAGCATCCCAGGCATAAAAAAAAGGTTATTAAAGCTGTTCTGAAGGAGACCTGATGAAACAAAAACTAACATCAAATCACTTTCTGTAGTCTAGAGACAGAGGCAAACAAAGAAACATATAGGTAAAATCAAAATAAAGATGGAAAAAAAGAGCATAATATATCATAGCCAATGAACTACTTTCTCATCAAATGTGTATATTAATAATGCTGATAAAACTGGAAACACTCTGAAATGTTACTTCCACACGACAACAGCAATCTTTACATGAAAGCTAAGTTATACGAAATGAAATTTAACTTTTTCTATAGAAGCTGCACCTGGCAAAAATACAATACAAATATACATTTTCTCTCAAATCTGATGACTTTGGCAAAGCATCCTCTTTAAAATAATGTTGATTCATATCAGTTTGTGAACTAATCTCATTATTCATTCAATTACTGTTCTCTGTCTCATTACCACTTATCCTCTTTTCTTATCTTAGGTGATGTATCCTTTTTCACATCCCTTTTTTTATCCTATGACCTGACAAAAAAAGGATAAGAGACATAAAGGAAAAAGGACATGTAAGAGACTCCCACAGATGCATGTCCTTGATATCGTTCACCCTTTCTCTCTACCTCTCACACAATACCTTTGGGACAAACTTGGGGGGCCCTTTGGCGACTGCTTTAGAAGTCTTAGCCTCACGGTCATTTGAGTGCATGCGCTTAGAGTGCTCGCGGAGCTTGTCCTTCCGCTTGAACCTCTTGCCACAGTCTGGACACAGGAAGTCACGACGCTCTGAATGACTGCAAGAATGAGAGAGAATAACAAATCTATAAAAATGAATAAACCCTAACAGTCAGTGATATACTTCTATATCATGATGCTGAGACACATCAACAGAAATGGAGCAGGAGTGGGTGAAGGAAGGGGTACAGGAGGAAGAGGAAGAGATGGAAGAGAAGGAAGAAGGGGATGAAGAGATAGGAGAGCCCAGCCTACCTAAGCATATGAATCTTGAGTTTGTCCACAGATGGCATCTCCTTGCTGCATATGGAACATGTGTGAGGCATGATGGCGTGGTATGAACGAATGTGCCGGCGAATCTTACTATACGTGGGGAAAACCTGCCAGAAAGGAAAATACAATAAATGAACGGACTGAGGTTAATGGTTTATATGATTTATGTGGTTATGGGGGCATAGATATATCTCAAAAACATTATCAGATTTTTATAATCACTGGGCACTGTTTTGTTGCTCTAAAACTAACTAGAATGCATCTGCTTGTATGAGCAAAATTATAGAAACATTACTATCATTGTTAACATCTTTTTTTTATTAAAAAATCAAAACATTCTAAGATAGGAATAAGTATAAAAGGAATGGGTGAGTACAGTCAGCACCACAAGTAATAGCACCACCTTGCAATGCATATTCCCACAACATAAAAAGTAATATGGAGGGAATACCAACTGGTTGTAGTACTTGGTAGCAAATCCCATATGCTTCACATAGCCTGCCATGTGTCTTGAGACATCTTCCACTAGCCACTGAAGGAGACTGGGCTTAACCCACTTGCGCTAGGTGTCTCACATGTGAGAAGCCTAGAAAAAAAAAAAAAAAAAATCTCGGGCGTCCCACTGGCGTGATGCTAGACCGGAGCTTGTGCTCCGATTCTGTCGCCTGTAATGGGTGGCAAGCGGGCTGGTTCCCAGACTGGCCTGCATGCCAATTTTGAAGCTGCCCGGAAACTATTATTTTTGGCTTGAAAATGTACCGGCACTGGTGGGTTTAGATTTCCCCTAATGTTGGGGAGATGCCCAATGAGCTTAGGCATGATTGAGATATCCCTCCCCTGAGGTGCTTCTTCATAAGCCTCAGGGGAGATTTTCATGAGATTTTCTTGATGTGGTTCAGATTTGGGAACTCTTTTATGTTGTCAAAACCAACCCACTCAATACAGGCCTTTATTAACCAAATGTTGCCGGGGATGGCATGTATGTATATGCCATGCCCACTAAATGTTTAATTTAGTAATTGTTTTTACAAGTAGATGGCTCCTCTAGGACTAAGTCACCAATGAGCCATTTACAACAGTTTACCCTTTTCCTTGATTTGTGATAACATTTTCTAGTATTCAACCCATTTACGATGGGTGTCCCACATATGAGACACCGGGAAAAATAAACATTGCCGGGCGTCCCACCGGTGTACCGCTGCTGGCCATGTATATTAATAATGCTGATAAAACTGGAAACACTGAAATGTTACTTTGACAAGACAACAATAACCTTTAAATGAAAGCTCAGTTATATGAAATGAAATTGAACTTTTTCTATAGAAGCTGCACCCGGCAGAAATTAAAATATATTTTTTCTCTCGAATCTGATGGCTTTGGCATCAGATACTGCGCCGATTTTGAAGCTGCCTGGAAACTATTATTTTCCGCTTCAAAATATACCGTCACTAGTGGGTTAATACTGCTGCTAGTAATGTCAATAACAATATAGTAATTGTAATGTTTATAGCAAAAATAACAGTGTCAAAATTGATAGTATTTGTAAAAAAGCTTCCTCCCACTATTTCAAGGGAAGATAAGGTCACAAGATTTACTAATTGTCTTCTTTGTGGCTAAACACTGGCAGAGCTATCTATGTACAGAAACATTTAACAAAACAATACTAAAGTGAACACAGCATTGGGTTAATATAAAACACATTCTCCCTTCTGTTCAGGTCCCGAATAAATTTTTCTTACAAAATATAACCCTTTTCTGTCTTTGTTTCTTAGTGAGCAATGATTTTGGCTATGCCCATAAGAGGAGTCGTCCCTGAGGCTGCATTGGATTGCATTAACACTCACGTCCCTGAGCAGCTATGTGTGTGTGTGTGTGTGTGTGTGTGTGTGTGTGTGTGTGTGTGTGTGTGTGTGTGTGTGTGTGTGTGTGTGTGTGTGTGTGTGTGTGTGTGTGTGTGTGTGTGTGTGTGTGTGTGTGTGTGTGTGTGTGTGTGTGTGTGTGTGTGTGTGTGTGTGTGTGTGTGTGTGTGTGTGTGTGTGTGTGTGTGTGTGTGTGTGTGTGTTTTTTTCCCAGTGGCACATTGGACTCAGCCTTTACTTGATGCAAGATGAGTTTGAGTCTTGTTAGTAATTTTACCGGGTCTTCCAGAGCAAGTTTTGTAATGGGAAGGATTCACACCTCCAGTGTCTGTGATCTTAGTCCAGCACTTGACTGTTTGGAGCGCAACTCTGGGTAGAGTGATCCCTGATTACTTTTCCCTAAAGGAATCAGGGATGCAATAGCTGCGATTTTCTTCTTTGAAGAACTTTGGTCTTTAGGCACTGTCTTTATGCAGACTAAGGGATGGTAGGGAATGTAAAAAAATGTAATTACAACTGCCTAAGGGACACTGGATGGGAGATAAGTACACTTGGGCAACAAAGTTCCAACCCCTCAACTAACATCAACCACTCCAGTACAACTGGCTTTATGAATAAGCATATAGAGGAGATTCTTGATAATTCATCAAAAGTAATGAGGTGCCAATTTTCATGCCATTACTTTTGGCACTGACTGTAAAGAGTTAGTTACCACATCTTGGATTGTTTTCATAATAATGGAGTGTAATTTGCACAGCCAAATGCTTGAATGCATTCAAACCAGCTTGACCTATTTGTAAAAACCACATCCATTTGCCCTCATTTTTTTTTTTTTTTTTTTAATAATGCAATCTGGTAACATATTTTTCACTATATGAAGCATACACATCCTAACTATTAAACTTTACATAGACAAACACAAATATACAACTGTAAACTAAATACAAATACACACAAACACACACACACAAGTAAATAATAAATAAAACAAAAATGTTACTCACACCCACAAACCCATCCGTACCTCAAATAAAACACTTACCTTTTTACAAGTCGGACAAGCGTATTCCCCATTGACACAGTGCGAGGATACATGGGACTTCAGCCCGGCTACGGAGAAGAATCCCTCCCTGCAAATCGGGCAGTCATAGCCTTTACTGCCCTCTGTGAAGTCAGGACATTAGTGCTCATCTTTTCCTCACGCTCTAAGTGCAAACGCGTGTGCGCCAAGTACTGAGCAGGCAAGTGAGCGCTTATCTACTGTGCTCTTTGCCCTCTACTCTCTCTGAGCCCATATGAAGGCTCTACTGTGATCAGATTATTGTTTGTTCTGTGTCAGTCTCGGTAGTGCCAAAAGCTAGATGAATATTGACATTTCCTGTCTTGCTGATCTTTTTTTAAATGTATATTTAAATTACTGTAAAAACATTTGATCTTAAAAATCCCTTTCCATTTCTGATCAACTTGGATACAATATTTCCGAAATTGCAATCACATTATTATGAAATGAAAAGAACCTCTCTAAATCAAAGACAGAAAATAGAAATTTACCAAAACTGAGTAAAGTGCATTTGAAATATCTTTGCACATTACACATACTCATGTCTTACCAGCTCCAAAACTTTACATAGCAGCTAAATACCTCAGCATGATGCACAACTCACCAATATGAAACTTGATGTGTGTGTTAAGAGCTGTATTGCTACAGAAGCGTCTGAGGCAGAGGCTGCATCGGAAGGGCTTCTCCGTCTCATTGCCATGGACAGCCATGTGCGCCTCCAGCCGCTCACGACGCAAGAATGACTGGAATCAAAACTCTAGTCTGATGACGGATTCTTTGTAAAACAATATCAGAATGTTTAGATTATCATTAGAATGCTAATATCTTATAACAGAATTCATACATTCTTTATGGAGAGCAATTTGAAACATTAAAATAGATTTCAAAATCTAATAGATATACAATACTTGTTTATTCCATAACTAGATTTTTTTTTTTTTTTTTTCCTTTTGGGGGGGGGGGGGTAATTCTATTGAAACAATACTTCTTTTTGTAAAGAAATAATCGCTTCTATAGTCAGAGATTACTGTGCAATAAATTACAATTTCATAAAGAGATTATTTTTTAAAACATCCTGCATTTGTGTGAAATCCATGTATACTTGCTATAGTGTTTTGTACATTAAATAAAAATATGTATGGTCTTAAAAAAAGTAGCCCATGTATGCCATGCAAAAATGTATTATCATCTGACTTCAAGATAGTAAAATACTTATTGATATACTGTGATTGTGGCAGTGACTGCTTGCTCCTTGATTCAAAACTATTGAGCAGGTAAAGGGTTTTGTGACATGGTTGTGACTGCGATGGTGCTAACATTGTTGTGCTGTGACTAGCACAATTCACATTAAATAAATAAATCCAGGGCAGTCGGATATCAGAATCTGAAGTGCCATTTTAGTTTTAGCACTGTCTACAATGTACCTGTAATGACTAAATAGCACTAGTTTTGCTGCCCTTGAGACGATAATGCATTTCACCATGATTTAAATAAATAGTCAATGTAAAATTAGCATTCACTGTAATGAGCAGTCATGGAAAAAGAGAAACTAATTCCAACCTTATAGCAGAAGTCACACTTATGAGGCTTGGCTTGAAGAGGAAGGAAGAATCCATGTCCTCCTATGTGTGCTAACAGCTCCTCTGCTGCCTCAAAAAACTGAAGTTGGAAAAAAAATGAAAAGAATAAAAAAGAAGAAGAAAAGTAATATGACCCCACAGATTATGCTAAGCTTTCATCAATATCGTTAAAAATCAGGACCAATAGGACAATGATATGGGCCTTTGCAACAATAATTCCGTAAAAAATAAACATAACACAACACATCCATTAAACAATGACAAATAAAACAAATCATATAAACACAAGAGTATAATTTCCTCTGGGATTATAGACAAAATATTAAGTCATTTGAGCCTTAGAAAACCTTGTTATTACAAACCTTGAAGCACTGAGGACATGCCTTCTCCTTCAGCTTCATTTTCACCAAGGCATCATTACCCTCCTGCACCTGTGCTCCTTCATGTGTGTGTTGGTGAATTTTCAGCAGCTGCATTGGAAGAGGAAGACGAGAAAAAAAAATCAATAATTAGTACCCAGAAAGAAAAACGATTCCTTGTTCTCATTCCCAACAACTAACAAATCACAACTACCAGTTTATTTTACTATTTCTGAAAAGATTATAACGATGTCATGACCTCAGCTGATCTTACCTCTGGCATAGTGAATACCAAATTGCAGGTGGTACACTGGCTGTGCTGTATACCTTCTACAGCAGGCATAGCAAGTCTGCTGAAAATATAAACAATCCATCAATAATCACAGACTTTCCCTAGCTTTTCCATTCTCTATCAAAAACACAAAAGTTAAAAGCAAATAATGACAAGTATGTTTAATCATAAACTAAAGCAAGAATAAACATCTTTATAAAACCTCCCACACAACTGCCAATTCAAGCAAACTCCTTAAAAAAAAAAAAAAAGAAAAAAAATTATATATATATATATATATATATATATATATATATATATATATATATATATATATAATAATAATAATAATAATAATAATAATAATAATAATAATAATAATAATAATAATAAATAAATAAATAAATAATAATCAAATATCAAACTCAATATTCACATATGATAAAATTCAGAGGGAACTTACCTGTTGACATCTGCTTGTGAAGAAGTCCCAGCTCCTGATGTCTCTTCACCTGAAACCTAGTCAGACAAAAGATGTAAAAAATTAATTGGAAAGACAAAAAATTGCTATCATGCTCTCTGTCAACAGAGGAAAAATGAAGACACTTGAGACACCTAGAACATACAAAAAATTAAGCTCATTGAAAAAATCCCTTATTTTCAACTTGGAAGCTAAAACAAGACAGTCTTCAGGGATCTCACCTTCACTTTCTTGGCAAGCCTCTTCACACCAGTCTCCACCTCTCCATTGTTCCTGGGTCGCCTTGTCTTTATTCTCTTTCGCTTCTTCTTCTCCTCTTCACCGACCTCCTGCTCAGATATCAAGGAGACAGATAGTATCAGACAGATAGTACATATTGTCAGGTTTAGTAAAAAAGAAAAATACAATTTTCATAAATATATAAATGTGGACAACAATAATAAATAAAAATCACTAATATGAAATATAAGACAACAAAAGTATCAATATCATAGAAGAAGAAGAAGAAGAAGAAGAAGAAGAAGAAGAAGATCTAATACACTTTCCACAATTGTCACCTTTAGAAAATCACTAACCTCATCATGACAGACCAGATGCTGCTGTAGTTCTGCTGATGACTCAAAGGCCTCATCACATTCATAGCACGGCCAGGACTTCCTCAGTGACTCAAGGACTGAAATCAAAGAGGAACATGAATACTGGTTACTTGATCTAGCTATTTAACTAAAATAGGAGAACTAAGCTTCTGCTACATGTGATCTGAACTAAGAATACCTAAAGTTGAACCGATCTACACTAACAAATAAATACAATGTTGGAAATAGTCAGCTGTCTTGTGCGGCACCACTGGTTAGGTCATTGTAGTTATATCAAAACTTAAAATAAATCTTCCTTACTCTTAATCTCCTCTGCTGTTGGCTGCAGGATGTGAAGGCCTCTTTTGTCACCATATTGCTTTGAGTACCTGGAAGAAATTAGATAGAGCTACTATCATATACATAACATTTATTTCTCAATTCCTACTAAAAGACACTTTTTTATCATTCACTAAAAAGAAGGAATATAAGTATAAAAGATTAATTCATATTCAGTTACAAAATACATGATTAATTACAATGAACAAATGTCAATCATTTTTTGTTATCTTAAAGGAACATCCCAATCAACTCAAGTGTCCTCCTGTTGTGGCAATACTCAAGCTCTTACCCAACTCTGAGTTCTGTGCGTGGGGCAATGTCTGTGGTAGTGAGGAAGACAAGGTTCTCATCCACTTGCATGACTACACAATTCTGCTCAAGGTATGTGGTGGCCTGACGCACGAATCGCATCCAGTTGGAGGTGGCTGTGAAGTTGAGAATGGCTATTAAACTATAATTCTGAATATTCAGATCCTCATTACAACTTCTGTAATCTTTTTATTCAAACTCATGGACATTCAAATCAGCATTAAAATCAAACAAACAAATGAGGGAAGCTTTGGAGACAGACACTTGCCTTCATCGGAAGTGTCAAGGTGCAGCGTCTGATCACCCTGCTTTATGGTGTAGATGAGGCCGTGTGGAGACACTGACCCATCTGAGTCTTCCTTCAAGACACCTTCTATGGGGCCGAATTGTGTGCGCTTTGGAATGGCCTTGCGTACAAACACACCATATTCTAAAGGGGAAAAATGAGGATAAGGAATGAAGATGGAATGCTAAACTAAGAACAAAAAAGAAATGAGAAAAATATTCCTCTAGATCTATACATACTACCCCTATGAGTCAACAGCATATTCTTTTCAGTTCTGTCAATAAAGGACAACCTCCTTCCAATTTACATGGAAGTCTTAATTTCTAATTCTACATATACATAAATACATACATACATACATATATATTCACATACATACCAGATTTAGACTATACCACCCACACAAAAACATGAAGGTGAAATATGCCACAGACAGCCTAGATTTTATGCCCTGAGCTTTAGCATGCCAAGCCTCTATGGAACTTTAATTTTTTCATTGAAAATGTTGAACTGACCAAAAATGATTTTCATCAAGTCTTCTTCCTACAAAAAAATAAAAGTATACCTTCTGTGTCTGCAATTTTACGAATGATGAGATGTTGCGCAGGAAGAGAAGCCCAGGCTCTTGTCCTAACTGGTTTGTCTGAGATTGCTTGTATTCGATGTTGTGGGCACTCATGGGAATACGCCTGTTCACAATCTCCACACCCTGGTATATGAAATCAAAATGACATCGGTGATATTGTCATTCATGTTATCACTACTGCTATTACAACCAACTGTAATTTTGGTCATTATCATTAAAAGTATTAACCTAAAGAGTAGTAATCACCAAAGAATTAAAATATCCAAAAGTATACAGTTATTCTAAAACCAATTATCCATTATCAAAAATAAAAACTTAAAATTCAATGAAAATCTGAAAAATTAAAGTATGTCCCATGCCACACCACCCTTTTGGACACACAATACTTACAAATATCCGGTCCAATAAAGCCTGGGACACCTGAATCACTGACAGAAGAATTGACTTCATTCTGTCTTTGTCCACTAGCATCTTGTAGAGAGTCATTAGCAGCACTGTCACTACTACATGGTTGGAGAGCCTAAGGAAAAAAAAGGAAGTGTTAACAAGCTGATTGTGGAAATCTTTAACTGCTATTCTTGGTCAGGCTGTCCTTTCAATTAATACCACTGAATCACAAGGTACTGCCATGTTTGTGGTAAGCAATTTCATACCTGAGATTCTGGCCTGAGTTGAGATACAAGGTTACTAGCTTCCCTCTGTAACTGCTTT
>NC_091564.1:34587342-34589842 GCF_042767895.1 Penaeus vannamei | reverse complement strand
ATATATATATATATATATATATGTATGTATGTATGTATGTATGTATGTATCTATGTCTGTGTGTGTGTGTGTGTGTGTTTGTCTGTGTGTGCGCGTGTTTGTTTGTTTGTGTGTGTGTGGGTTTGTGTGTGTGTGTGTGTGTGTGTTTGTGTATGTGCGTGTGTGTGTGTGTGTGCGTGTGTTTGTGTGTGTGTGTGTGTTTGTGTGTGCGTGTGTGCATGTGTGTGTGTGTGTGTGTGTGTGTGTGTGTGTGTGTGTGTGTGTGTGTGTGTGTGTGTGTGTGTGTGTGTGTGTGTGTGTGTGTACACCCAGCAATAAAAGTGGTGATGCCTCGCCAGACCTGGCTTGAAGAGATCTTGCCCGGAAAGGTGGCCCACGTTCAAACAAGCTGGACATAGTTAGGAAAGGGTAGGGGGGGAAGAAGGGGTTGATCTGGAATCGTTTGGCAAAGCGAGGAGTGAGTGCTCTGCCTTCTCTCACTCTCTCTCTCTCTCTGTCTCTCTGTCTCTCTCTCTCACTCACACACACACATACACACACACACACTCACTCTGTGTGTAACATTTGTTGTCGTAAATAATGGATCATCTCAAATGGCACCTCTTGAGCTACCAAACTTTAATAAATGGCTTTGGACACTAAATTTCGAGGCTAAGAGGGTGTAAAGGCTTAAGTTTCAAGTCCCTTGTTTACCTTTGATTTTGTTTGACGCGTTCATGAATCGCGAAGCAAGGTGTGGTTGGGGTCAGTTTGAGTATGATGGGCCACTTGGTTCCGCCTCTCGCAACCATATACTTATAGAAAGTCTTTTAATTTGCTATATTTATATTAGTTTAAAGTTTGAGATACAAATGAATTTAAAGTGTATTGTCAGTCAAACTAATTCATCATATTGTTTCTGAAACTGTTAGTGAAAATAAATGATGTGAAATGAAATGCGTAGAATGTGTGCATCAATATAATGATGGTGGGGTGTATAGGACACACTGCTATAATGCTGTGAAACTTGTACTATTAACATATTATTGACAGTGGATTTGTCATTTCCTAGTGACCCCCCTTCCTAGCTCACGCTTGCTCACTCACCCTGCGAAGGCCTGTCTTGCTTCACTCTACTCATGCCTAAGGGAATATTCCTTTACCCTTGACTCTACCTATTCTTATGCCTTTATTTGTCGCTTCATCGGCTGATGTCCAACACCTTGTCAATGTTCCCGCTCCAAACTATTCAAGAAACCTATTACTTTCGATATCTCCTGCTCAATCAATCTTTAAATATAAATTTTGTTATCTTTTTAATGAAATAATTTTCCAAAAAACATTCACCAGAAGGATCTTATGATAACTGAAAGACCTTTAAACCCCAAACATAAGGAGGCGAAGGTAGAAGGATATAACAAGGTGTGGTTAAAGGTAATGAGGGATGTGGCAATAGGGTGATTTTAATGTAAGGCTTGATGAGTTTCACTATCAACATTTATAAGGTAGCGATAGTAATACCCTTACAAATAACAGTTCATATCAGTGGTTACAACTTGCCATGAAGACTGGCAAATAACATTATAGCATTATTTATATCATCTTCGTAGAACTGGCTAATTCCTGCAATTATTGTTTACATTCTGAAAAATGGTTTCAAGGGAGGCAGGGATCCTGGTTTTCCCACGAGGTAACATGCAACACACAGCCATGGACTTCAATTTGGGGGTATGCAGTCATTGTAGAAGTTTATTAATTAGTAATTACTATCATCTACATATACGTGTGTTAGTTGCAGTTGTTGTTTTTATCTATAACGTATATTGGGAATAAGCGTTCTAACATAATCTTGTGCTCTATAATCTATATTATATACTTATGTATGACAATGTTTTTTTGGGATGGAGGTGGCAAACAAAGACAACTCTGTTGAGAATATAACCAAAAGAGGGTGGATCATTGGTGAGTGGGAGTGTGGTGTTCCAACACAAGATATTGCCATCAGCATTGGAGGGTCAACACGCATAGTCTAAAGGTGGATACTAAGTTGGCAGCAAGAAGGGATTTTGGAAGGAGAGGACGACCACGCATGACAACACCACAAAAAGACAAAGAAATCATTAGAACATCCACAGCGGGCCGCAAGAAAGCATCGTTAACTATCACGCGAGAAATGCATCTCCCTTGCACTCAACAGACAATCAAAAGTCGCCTGAGGGAGCACAAGATCAGCTGTCGTGTTCTGGCGCTCAAATAAGAACTAAAAGAATAGCACCATAACACTCGTCTCGGCTTTGCTCTACAACATCTTGTTGATAATACTGATTACTGGAAAAATGTAATCTTTAGTAATGAAAATACTTAATGTCGGTGGAGGTCAGAGCAAGCATGTCTGGCGACGCATCGGCAGAAGATACGATGCTTGCAACATTCAGGACAGAGCCAGGAGTGGGAGGGTAGGAGTTAGTTACTGGGGCTGCATGTCGAGCTACGGCCTAGGGGAACTGGTAAGGGTGAACGG
>NC_091564.1:34562342-34574842 GCF_042767895.1 Penaeus vannamei | reverse complement strand
GGTTAGCACTTATGTGACTTCGTACTGAATAAAGAAAAAGCTATTTTGTTCCGTGTTAATAAGCCTCAATGGGTGTACAGATTAACCCTTAAGTTTAGCCTAATGACGTATCACTGGTAGCATCTCTGTACTTACAAAGTGCAGCGGTTTCATTCCTGAATTTGTTGGTTTAACATTTAGTTGAAGTATGTGCATGATATCTCCCTGAATTATACACACACACACACACACACACACACACACACACACACACACACACACACACACATATATATATATATATATATATATATATATATATATATATATATGTGTGTGTGTGTGTGTGTGTGTGTGTGTGTGTGTGTGTGTGTGTGTATATATATATATATATGTGTGTGTGTGTGTGTGTGTGTGTGTGTGTATATATATATATGCATATATATATATATATATATATATATATATATATATATATATATATATATATATATATATATATATATATATATTTATTTTTTTATTTTTTTTATTTTTATTTTATTTTTTTTGCAAGTATGTTTGGCCAGATTTTAAAGTAATTGCCATGTGAGTACGTGTCCGCAACTTGCCACGGTCACTGCATATTCTGCAGTGATGTTCACTTTAAGCATCCAACTGGATATCAGGTTTCAATCAATTCATCAAGTAAAAACTAATGGTCAAAATAGAATCACTGGGTAAATAGAAATCAATAAAGATGTGCTGTGCGCAGCTGCCAAATGCAATTACCCCTTGCATTCACAGAATCTGTAGTAACTGCAGATGTTTTAATGATCCTGCAGTGTTTGTTGAACTGACTGGTTAAATGCCAATGCACTGGAACTGCGATATGGACACTGCATCTGCACTATATTGCACGAGGTTGCAATTACACTGCAGTACTATACCATGGAGACATCTGACACACACTCACTTTCACAGCATATCTGTATCTCCTTCCTTTATTTTCTTCTCTCCTCTCTCCTGTCTGCTTCTCCCTCTCCATAGCCTGTCTTGGAGAGGGATGGAGATCTACACTGAGGCGGGGGATCAGGGAAACTCAGCGTGCAATTCACTCCTTTATTAATGGATCCCGATGAACTGGCGGAGTCTTGAGGGATGGCGCTAATGCCGAAGCGATGCCCGCCCAGCTTGTTAACCGGGTGATTGCAAGCCGCGTGCACAGGGCCAAGGTCTACACCTGTGTTTTCCTAACTTTTTCGGGTTTGGCTCTGAAGACAGTCTTAGCCTGTGTGAACTTGTAGTATTATACCCAACCATTTTCATGGTAGTTATAATTGCAACTGTATATTAGCTTACGTTAGTCTATACTTTTATAAGTTTATTTTAAAAACACATTAAATTTCAATAAACAAGCGTTGATAACAACATTAACTTTACTGACATATCCAGCTTTGGATTCTTTTTTTCTTCTTTTAAGACCCTCTGTCGACCCTCAGAAAAACACTGGTGACCCTCATTTGGGTCGCGACCATGGGGTTGGAAACCACTTCTCTAAACGAGCAAGGTCAGCTCGTTCCGTCTGCCAAAGTGACCTACCCGCACAGGATCCCACGGACGTAGCGTTCAAGGGGATAAGAATGATAATAACAATAATGATAATGATAAAAAAGATGATGATAATAATGATGATAATAATAATAATAATAATAATAATAATAATAATAATAATAATAATAATAATAATAATAATAACTGCTGAAATATGTAAAGATTGCCAGATCGCAAAACTTCGATTTTACGAATGACAGCCTTGAGTAAACGACTTAAACACGCAGTAAAATCAAAAGCATCTCACCATCACTTTTGTACTTTTCTTAGATTAATTTGTAGGAGTATTTTGCCATATGGTTAGAAAGTGGTATTCACACTGGAACTCCCCTATTAATGATTTAGTTTCCCCCCACGCAAACACTAAAGAGGGGTTGAATTGACAGAATAATGATGATAATAATAATAGTGCAAGGGGTTCTGTTCTATCCACAATATCATTCTCGCCAGATTCCATGTCACAGCAACATATGCTTGCTACCAGTCCGGTTTAATTCTCGGTTTTGAAACCTGAAGTGAAAACAGAACCTTCTTTAGATTGTGCCTGAACTCAGATGAATGGTGATTTTCTGAATTCGAATTAGCGAATAGGCAACAGAGACAGAAGCAATTGGCAATAACCTCTTAGATTTTTCTGTTTTCTCGCTCGCTCTGACTGAATACAATAGTTTGCCCTTAAAGAATCCTATTTTCTGACTATAATGCACCGCCGCTACCCCCCCCCCCTCCTCGCATATAAAGGTGCACTTTTTTTTGTACAATTTTCTGGAATTTTGTCCATTTTTGAGCGAATTGTCGATTTTCCAGTCAGGTGATAATGATCGTTTCCGTCTGAAAACCTTTCCGTCAACTCTTTTTTTCAGCCAAGCATAATCAAATCAAGAACTATATTAGAGAATGTTTGTATTTATGTAAAATAAAATTGTTAAAACATTGATGGAAAAAGTGCTAGTGTGACAGCATCTTTACATGGCTTGAGGATTGAGAAATAACAGAAAGATTTTATATACAGTGTTGTCTCACTTCCTTTGCCTCTCCATCTCTCTCTTTCCCTTTTCACGTCATCTCTATACACTTGGGCATGTACAACATATATCCTAATATCTATTTGACTATATTTTTCTTCCTTTCTCCAGTTTTCTTCTACCTCCCTCTTGTTGCTCTCTCTCTCTCTCTCTCTCTCTCTCTCTCTCTCTCTCTCTCTCTCTCTCTCTCTCTCTCTCTCTCTCTCTCTCTCTCTCTCTCTCTCTCTCTTATTCTCGATCTCTTTCTATATCTCCCCCTTCTCTTTTCCCCCCCCTCCTCTTCCTTTTCTCAACATCTTCCTCCTCCTCCCCATTTTCTTTTACTTACCTCTTTCTCCTCCCCCTTTTCTTTTTCTTATTCTTCATCATTATCATCACCATCACCACCATCATCATGAACAATCATCATCATCATCATCAATCATCACTATCATTTTCAATCATCATCATCATCATCGTCAACATCATCAATCATCATCACCATCACCACCATCATCATCAATCATCATCATCATCACCACCACCATCATCCTCAATCATCATCATCATCACCACCACCATCATCCTCCATCATCATCATCACCTCCACTTACATCAGTCACCATCACCATCATCATCATCATCATCATAACCACCACCACCACCATCATCTTCCTCCTTCTTCTTCATCATCATCTTCCACTCCATCCCATTTCTATTTTTCTTCAATCCTTTACGTCCCTCACACACGTAGTCTTCAATGACAACTCACACAGCGATAAAAACAACGGGATTTATATCACATTACCCACACTCTCGATTCACTACCGTCTCTTCTTTAAAGGAAATCATAATATTCAAAATGGTAATGAAAATGATGATGAAAAGAATGATGGGGAAAAGAAAGTGCTACAGAGGATTGCCAAAGGTCGCAGTATAGTTCGCTCGAGTATTTAATTGCCGGCTTGCGTTTTGCATTTCAGTAAGCACACACCCAGCTGTTTCGTGTATGCGTGTGGCCCTTTCTCTCTCTCTCTCTCTCTCTCTCTCTCTCTCTCTCTCTCTCTCTCTCTCTCCCTCTATCTCTCTCTCTCTCTCTCTCTCTCTCTCTCTCTCTCTCTCTCTCATCCCTGTATTTGTCTGTCGGTCTTGTTTGCTTCTGTCTGTGGCTGACTCTGTCTCTATCTGTATGTCTGTCTCTGTCTGTCTGTTTGCCTCTCTCTTTCTCTCTCACTCTCTCTTTCTCCCTTTCTTTCCCTGTCTCCGTCTGTCTGTTTGCTTTCTTTCTCTTTCTCTGTCTCTGTCTGTCTGTTTGTCTGTCTCTCTCTCTCTCTCTCTCTCTCTCTCTATCTATCTATCTCTCTATTTCATTTTATGGTTCCCTTTGTTCTCTGTCTGTTTCTTTATGTTTTCCTCTTTACGTTTCCCAGTTTTGCCTCTTTCCTCTCTCTTTCTCTTCCTTTACCTCTCCCTTCATTGTTTTATACTTGATACTAATAATTCACTCAGTGTTTATTGTGTTTAGCCAGGAGCTCTAACTTAATTCGTTTTCTTTTTTCTTTTTTTTCCAAAGAAAATCAATACCATTTCTTGTCTTTTTGTCATTCAATCCCTGCCTTCTTTTTTACGTGCGTTCTCCTCTTTATCATTTCGTTGAGTAATCTTGATAACAATAAAAAGAAGTATGAGAAAGAAAGAGAGAGAGAGAGAGAGAGAGAGAAAGAGAGAGAGAGAAAGAAAGAAAGAAAAAGAGAGATAGAGAGAAAGATAAAGAAAGAGAAAGAAAGAGAGAGAGAGAGAAGAGAAAACTTGAGCAGAAAGAAAAGAGCAAGAAAAGAAAACAGAAAACTAAAGAAAAAGAAAGAAAAGGAGAAGAGAACAGGGGAATTTTTCCAGGCTACACAACGAAGGGAGAAAAACAAAAGGCGAATAAAACCAACACGTATATAAACAAATAGATATATTAATCAAATATTCATCAAACGTAACATCTGGTGAGTCACCTTAGATACCTCGAGACGCCAACGGCAGCGAGGAATTACTCATAAGGTCTTCTTGAAGGAGTCTGGAAGGGGCTCGAAAATGGACTTTGGTTTCGGGAGGGGGTGAGGGGGTGGCAGAGGAGTGAGGAGGGTGGCAGAGGGTGAGGAGAGATGATGAAAGGGAGTAGAGAGGCCGACAGAAGAGGGTTAGGGGGGTGGAGCAGAGGGTGAGAGAAGTGATAAGAGAAGGGTTGAGGAGGGTGGCATAGGGGGTGAGGGGGGGCGAAAGGCAGAGGGGGTGAGGGGGAGGGAGCGGGAGGATAAGGAGGAAAGGCGAAAGGGGGAAGGAAAAATGAAAGAGAAGGAAAATGAGAAGGAGAAGGAAGGAGCTCGAAAGGACTTTGGTTTCGGGGAGAGGGTGAGAGGGTGGCAGCAAGGGGAGGCGAGGAGGAGTGGCAGAGAGAGGTGAAGTGGAGCAGAGGGGGAGGGAGACTCAAAGGAAGAAAGGCGAAGAGGAGGAAAATGAAGAGAGGGGGAAATGAGGAGGGAATGGAAGGGGGTCGAAGAAAAGGACTTTGGTTTTAGGGGAGATGGGGTGAGGGCAGAGGGAGCAGCAGGGGGTGTTAGACAGAGGAAGGGTGGGAAGGATGAGCAGAACGGGCGAAAGGGGAAAAGGGAAATGAGAAAAAGAAAGGAAGTGGAGGCGGAAACGACGAAAAGGGGAAGAAGAGGGAGAAAGGAAGAAGTGAAAGGGGGGAAGGGGGGAAATGAGAAGAGAGGGAGAGTGAAGAAGCAGAGGAAGAAAATGGAGGAAAAAGGGAAAAGGACAGTGGAAGCGAAAGGGGAAGGGGGAAGGGGGAAGAGAAATGAATAGGATAAAGGAAAGGAAAGGTGGAAGCGAAGGGAGGAAGAGAGAAGAGAAAGAGAAAGCGAGAGGAGGCAAGAAGAAGAGGGAGAAGTGAAATAAAAAGTAAAAAAAGAAAAGGAGATAGGGGGAAAGGGGGAAAAGGGAGAAGCAGGAGAGGAAGAGAGAAAGAGAGCGAGAGAGAAGTGGAAGGAAAAAGAAGTAAGCAAAAGAGATGGTGATAAGGAAGAAGAAAGAGAAGAGAGATAAAAAATTAAACGTACGAGAGAGTAAGAAAATACGGACGAGGAAAAAGAAAAAGAAACAGGAAGAAGGAAAGAGTAAGAAGACGAAGAACCAGATAAAAAAAAAAGAGAGACAAAAGAAGAAAAGAGAAAGAAGAAGAAAGGAAAGAGAGATCCTCGCTCCCCCCACCCTCTCCCTCTCCCCCTCAGAAGAAAGGAAGAGAGAGCCTTCCCACCCCACCCTCTCCCCCCCCCCTCAGAAGAAAGGAAAGAGCGAGTCTTGCCCACCCTCTCCCCACCCCCCTCCACCCGCGCCACCTTCTCCCCGTTCTCAAGGGCGAGGCGGGGGGGGGGAGAGGAGTGGCACCCGTGAGGAGAGGTTAAATGATCATGATTACCCAAGGGCGTTTGATTTGTGTTATTTCGTTAAGCTTCGTTGCGCGTCAGGGAGGGGAGCTTGATTGGCGATGGGGGGTGAAGATAGAGAGAGAGAACGTTTAGGATAGATGAGACAGGAAGGCGGGGGGAGAAAAGGGAAGCGGAGGAGGAAGGGCAGGGGGGAAGAGAGAGAGAGGGGGAAGAGGAGAGGAAATGGGGTGAGGTAGAGAGGAGGGAGGAGATGAGGTAGATGAGTTTGGAAAGTGAAATGGAGGGGGAGGAGTAGGAAGCAGGTGATGAAGAGGGGGAGGGAACGAGAGCATTAACGGATGAGGGAGAAGCAAAAAGTAAAAAAATAAAAGAGCATATATAGGTACATACATACAACATATCATATCCATACGTACATGAATGTATACATACATATGTATGCATGTGAATGTGTGCATGCATGTGTTCGCTGCGTGTGTGTTTGTATGTATGTGTTTTAATATCATGCACTTATGCATGTACGTATGCATATACAAAAATGATCAGCACTACTCATTCTGGACGTCAGAAAACCCTTTGACGCAGCAGACAGCGAGGGCGTGAGCGTGGCAGCCGTCCTCGCAAGTCACGCCCGCATGTGCGTTGGCAACAGGAGAACAGCTGGTGCTTTTGCGACTGTTCCCGAGGGCGTTTCAAAGCGCGCCTCTGCCTGCTCTGCGGCCGCCTCGCGCCGACTCGACAACAACAGGCTGTTTTATCGAAGATTTGTGAGACCCGTTTTGTAGATAAATTTTCCTTGTTTTGGCAAGATCACTTGGCCTTTCAACACATATAACACGAGAGAACGAAGCACAGACCACCGGAATTAGGTTCGTGCACCGATTGGAAGCAGCTTTGTCTCGCCTCCAAAGGCCTGGAAAGAATACTGTTTCTTGATACTCCATTTTCTCTCTAGAAAATCGTTATCTTTAGACTAATTTCCAAAACCTACATGAAGTGTTCCTTTACGCTTAAGGCTCCTGGAATGACACGGGCGCGGCGGAAGCTATGCCTGCAGGGGGGCGATGAAGCCCGTGTCCTTGACCTTCACGCTGGAGACTCGACTGTGCGCCACGGCGAACTTGAGATGATTCATGCCCTTGGTCACCGTGCCGATGGCAGCGCCCCCGGCGTCACCCTGCGCCCCTCCGGCGTGCAGGCGGAAGTGGAAGGTGCACCTCCTCCCGCTGCGGAAGAAGTGGAAGAAGGTGTTGGCCGTGTAGGAGCCTACCACCAGCCCCTTCTCCGCCTGCCGGCGGCTCTCGCCCCTAGCCGCCGGCTGCACCTCCTCCCGAAGGTTCCCTAGCACGGGCTTCCGGAGAGGCACCCGGCCGGACAGCGTCGCCTCGGACTCCCCCGGCGATGGCGGCTGGAACGTCGCGTCCTTCAGCGTGGGGCCACACTCTCCCGAGCACAGCAGGAAGAACTGGCTGCCCCTCGGCGAGTCCCGCAGCAGCCGCACGCGTGATCTGGCAGGTCTCGCAAGCCAGGGCCAGCGAGGTCGGGAAGCCACCGGAAGTTGCCCTCGAGGCAGGAGCGACCCGCAGGACTCGAACTACAAAGTCCTGAGACGGCAGGTCAGCGAGTAAAGTGACACTTTTTGGTACAATCGGTGCCGCGGCTCGTAAAGATGCCCGGAGCAGCCAAAGCCTCTATCTGCGGAAGTTTCCTTACAAATCATTTTCCCCATTCCTTCAAATACCTGGACTTTTTATATGAACACACACACACACACACACACACACACACACACACACACACACACACACACACACACACACACACACACACAGTGCACTCACAGGCACAGTGACTGCGGAGGCGGGCGGAGGAGCGTCCTGCAAGGCGTGGACGTGCACCAGGGAGTCGAGGAGGCGGACCCTGGCCCAGCACTGGCGTCCTGCGACCTCCTGCGTGCCCCACACCTCCGGCCAGGACGTCACCACCTCGCGGGCGTTCTGCAGGAAGGGGCAGGACATCGGAAGGAGGAAGGGGGTGGCCATGTTGCTCTCTCCCTAATACTTTCTCTTGTTCAAACACCCCTTCTCTCTCTCTCTTTTTCTCTCACTCTCACTCCTCCATTTTTCCAACTTAATAATTTTGAATTTGAACAAGATCTTGGTAGGAATATTTTCTTCTCTCTTTTAAGTTGATTCTCTTTTTTTCAGACTCAAGTTGATTTTTTTTTTCTATCTATATCACACATGTTCCGTTGGAAGCCTTTCTTCTCCATCGGCGCGAAGCTGGCAAGAGAGCAGGGCCTTGATTCTCTTTGCGTGTGAGTGGAGGGAGAGAGGGAGGGAGATATGGAAGGAGGGAGGGAGAGAGAGGGGGAGGGAGATATGGAAGGAGGGAGGGAAGGAGAAAGAGAGGGGGACGCGGAAAGGAAGGGAGGGGAGGGAGAGAGGAGGGAGAGGGAGGGGGGAAAATGTGGAAGGGAGGGAGGGAGAGAGAGGGAGGGAGAGGAAAGGGAGGGAGGTGGAAGGAGGAGAGAGGGAAAGGAAGGGAGGAGAGAGGGGGAGGGAACGCGGAAGGGAGGAGGGAGATATGGAAGGAGGAGAGAGAGGGAGGGGGAGGGGAGGTATGTAGGAAGGAGGGAGGGAGAGAGAGGGAGGGAGGCTCACCATGGGAAGGAGGGGACCGGGGAGAGGAGAGGAGAGAGAGGGGGAGGGGAGATATGGAAGGAGGGAGGGAGATATGGAAAGGGGAGAGAGAAAGGGAAAGGGAGGGAGGGAGAGAGGGGGGGAGGGAGACAGCGGAAGGGAGGAGGGAGAGAGGGAGGGAGGGAGATATGGAAGGGAGAGAGGGAGAGGGAAGGAGGGAGAGAGAGGGAGGGGTATGGAAGGAGGGAGGGGAGATATGGAAGGAGGGAGGGAGAGAGGGAGGGAGACGCGGAAGGGAGGGGAGGGGAGAGAGAGAGGGAGAGAGAGTATGGAAGGAGGGAGAGAGGGAGAGGGAAGGGAGGGAGAGGGGGAGGGGAGATATGAAAGGAGGGGAGAGGGAGAGAGGGGAGGGAGATAACGGAAGGAGGGAGGGAGGGAGGGAGATTGTGGAAAGGGGAGGGAGGAGGGAGAGAGAGAGAGAGAGGGAGACAACGGAAGGGAGGGAGAGGGAGGGGGAGGAATATGGAGGGAGGAGGGAGGAGGCTCCTTGGAAGAAGGAGGGAGAGAGAGGGAGGAGATGTGGAAGAGGGAGGAAGGGAGAGGAAGGAAGGAGAGAGAGGGGAGGGAGATATGGAAGGGAGGGAGGGAGGGAGAGAGAGAGGGGGAGGGAGATAGTGGAAGGAGGGAGGGAGAGAGAGAGGGGAGGAGATAGCGGAAGGAGGAGAGAGAGGGAGAGAGAAGGAGGGAGATATGGAAGGAGGGAGGGAGATATGGAAGGAGGGAGGGAGATATGGAAGGAGGGAGGAGAGGGAGGAAGGAGGAGAGGGGGAAGAGGAAGGGAAGGAGGGGAGAGAGAGGGAAGGAGGGAATGAGAGAGGGATGGTGAAGAGCGCGGGGAAGGAGAAGGAGGAGAAGGAGGGAGGGAAAATGTGGAAGGAGGGAGGAGAGGGAGGGAGATATGGAAGGGAAGGAGGGAGAGGGGAGGGAGATATGGAAAAGAAGGAGAGAGAGAGGAGGAGAAGATATGGAAGGAGGAAGGGAAGGAGGTAGCGGAAAGGGAGGGAGGAGAGAGGGAGGAGAGGAGGAAAGGAGGAGAAAAGGGAGTTGGGAGAGAGAGAGAGGAATGGAGGGGGAGGGGAGGGAGAGATGTGGAAGGAGGAGGGAGAAAGGAGTTGGGGAGGAGGCCAAGGAAGGGAGGAGAGAGGGAGTTAGGGAGGAGGGGAACTAGAGGGATAAATAAGGGAAGAAGGAAGATAGGGAGGGAAGTGAGTGAGATGGAGATGGAAGGAGAAAGGAGTTTGAATGGAGGGAGTTGAGAGGAGGAGGGAAAGAGGAGGGCAGGGATGGAGAGGGATAAGATGGAGAAGGAAGTGAGAAAGGAGGTGGGATGGTGAAGGGAGATGGAGAGGAGAGAGAGGGAAGAGACGATGAGAGACAGCAGAAGATAAAATGGAGAGAGAGAGAGAGAGAGAGAGAGAGAGAGAGAGAGAGAGAGAGAGAGAGAGAGAGAGAGAGAGAGAGAGAGAGAGAGACGGACGCTAAAATCAGATACTAAGAAAAGAAGAAATATATATATATATAACAAAACAGCAAATCACTTATAACTACTTAAATCAATCTCATATAAAACACTACCTCATGGACTATGAATGCGCCGATATATAAAGCAATCAGAACTAAAATCTAAACGGAGCAAACATAAACCATACAGACAAACGCTAACAAAAATCAGTACAAGCACCTTCTGCAGTAGAACGCGAGAGAATATAGGTGCAACAACCGCTGCTTCCCTTTGACTTGTGGCGGATTTCGCTATTGCTGGTATGCTTATTGCGCCTACGTATCGGCTCTTCAGATTTTATGAATTTTCCTATGTGGAGTCATATAATCAGTCTTCTTCTTCTTTTTGCGCTAATATGTACAGCACCTTCTTCATTCTGCATGGCAAGAAGAGGTGGCATGCACAGTAAGTATCGCCGTGTACTATGAATTTACTTCGATTAGGGCTGATGGAGATCATGATGAGATAA
This sequence comes from Penaeus vannamei, assembly GCF_042767895.1. Classification (NCBI taxonomy): domain Eukaryota; kingdom Metazoa; phylum Arthropoda; class Malacostraca; order Decapoda; family Penaeidae; genus Penaeus; species Penaeus vannamei. The sequence goes on along the minus strand of NC_091564.1, from coordinate 34,564,154 downwards.
TTGACCTCATCATCGCCGTGCACCTGCGTTAACAGGCGGTCCTGTTCTTTCAAACCATGCGCGACCGTCCCTGGCCAGCGCCTCGCTGCATTGCCGCCCTCGGCGCCGCCCTCCCCCGCGCCCTGTTTCATCTCCCGCTCATCCCGGATAAAACAGATGACTCGCGATCACTTCTGACAGCCACGCTGCCAGTTAGTCTCGGAAAAATGCCCGGCATACCGCTACAACCACCATTGTAATGGGCCGACTAAAGGCTGATGCGGCCCCCACTAACTGCGCCAGGCAGCGTCACCTGGGAAGCCCGCGACCTGCCAACCTCGAGGCGGTCAAATTTTGCCTGCAAATCCGCAGGAATTGAGCTTCATGGTGCACCTGCCTCTTCTCCCCTCTAGGCCAAGCCTCGCCGTTGGCGGACGGCCTCCATCGGCTCCACGCCGGGCCGGCGACACTCCACCGGTGATGCAAACGGAGATATGCGGTTGGCCATCTCGCGCAGCTACTACTTTTCCAGCTCAAATATGCTTGGCGCCAGGCCTCCCCTGGCGCGGTCCTCAACGACCCTGCGGTACAGCTCCTCCTGTTACGATGGTGGCTCGCCCGGAAATATCGGTATAACCTGGTTGATGCCAGTGGTGATGGTGGTGATCTGCGCGGCGCTGAGGCTCTTGGCCTGCAGCAGGGCGGCCGACTCGCCTGGCCTTGCCCGCAGGCGCTTCCCCTCGCTATCTCTACGATAGCGCCAGACGAGACACGACCTACGTACCACGCGGCAGCTTTACGTGTTCTTTACAGGCGTCCGCATTTACCGCGCCAGCTTCATGCCAGAAGAAGCGCAGCGAGCAGTACGCCATCATGGCAACCACGTCCGGCTCGCTGCGTACCGCACAACGTCCACCAGCAGCTGCCAGGCCCACCATCGCCAGGCACCGCACGAGCGCACCAGCAGCGTAGTTGACACGGCGAGATGTCAGGGTTAGCGGCATCGAAAAAATGCGGCTTTGGCGCTCAGGAACGCAGCAACGATTAATTATCGACGACACCGCAGACGCAGCGGCTCAGACCGATGGCTTACGCAGGTGGCCAGCGCGGCGTGCGCGTGTCTGAGAAGCGCTCCTGGCACACGGTACGCTTTGACTCCCTCCTCCTCCATTCCCTTCGCCTGGGAGGAAAGTTCTTCAAATCAAAATGAAAACAAAGAATTGTCGGCACAAAAGACTTACACAAGAATGCCTCATTCATCAACGACTTATCATTCCCGAAAGTCCTCAGTGTTTAGCCCAGCCCCGAAGCCTCCATCTCAGACTCAATAAAGTTACTGTCACTCGTGCAACTGTCATAAACACTAGCCTTTTTTGTTCCCACTTGTGCTCCACCTGGTTGCACTTTCCCTCACACTCCCCCTCCCTCTACACCGGGGCTTCCAGTACATAAACGTTGAAACTAATAATGATAAACCGAAACAAAAGATCAAAAGACCGGAAGAAAACACACCCCCACCCAACGCAAAGTAAACCCAACATCACGTCAACATCCCTACTATGCACACCCCCTTTTCGCCCTACAACTTTCAGAATAGATCCTGCAACCTGCGCTTGCGCTTCATTTGGCTCTCCTTTCTGCATCACTTTCCTGAGCCAAACCACGTGTTTCTGACTGCCTCTCTTATCGCGCTCTTCACGCGTTGTCTCACGCTGCCATAGCGCTTCACCGCTTGTCAAATAAAGGGATTTGTATCTGTTTTTTTACCAAGCTTGGCAGCTCCAAATGACACCTGCATATATAGCATCGGCGTGGAGTTGCCAGATACTTGAT
>NC_091564.1:34542342-34544842 GCF_042767895.1 Penaeus vannamei | reverse complement strand
GACAGAGACACAGGAACAAAGACGCATGGACAGAACCATTCACACAGACACATAAACACACACACACACACACACATACCCACACACACACACGCATGCACCATATATGTGTGTATATATCATCTAAAACAACGCCATAGTCACCCTTACTGCTGAAAGTGAACAATGTGAAGCCGATACATAAACCAATGAAACATGTCAGCTTACTCAGGTTAACGGCCGTGACCCAATAATTCAACCAATTTACAAATTCTTTTTTGCTGCAACCCCGCCCCCCTCTCTGTTTCTCTCTCTGCGGGCATGTATACGTACATACATACATGCATATATATATATATATATATATATATATATATATATATATATATATATATATATATATATATATATATATATGCACACACACACGCGCGCGCACACACATAATATATATATATATATATATATATATATATATATATATATATATACATATATATATATATATATATATATATATATATATGTATGTATGTATGTATGTATGTATGTATGTATGTATGTATGTATGTATGTATGTATGTATGTATGTATGTATGTATGTATGTATGTATGTATGCATATATGTATGTATGTATACGTATATATATACTGTCTATATATGTATGTATGTATGTATATATGTATCTATCTATATATATACATATATATGTATATATGTATATATATAAATATATATATATATACACACATACATACATTTTATATATATATATATATATATATATATATATATATATATATATATATATATATGTATATATAAATGCATTCTGTATGCGTGATATACATATATATATATATATATATATATATATATATATATATATATACATATACATACTCATATGTATATATATGCATGTATATATATGTATATATACATACAAATATACATATTCTATATGTATATATGTATAGATATATATGGACACACACACATGTCTATATACATACGTATATATGTAAATGTATATATACCCATGTATATATATATATATATATATATATATATATATATATATATGTATGTATGTATGTATGTATGTATGTATGTATGTATGTATGTATGTATGTATCTATATATATATTTATATATGTGTGTATGTGTGTGTGTTGATAAATTGATAGTTTGATAGAAAGATAAGTAACTAAATAGCTATAAATAAATAGATAGGTATGAATTGTTCTGGCTTTTACGCAATAATCAATTGTCTTGAAATTCAATTCATATTACGTAAGAAATGTGAAAAAACATGTAGCCAGGCATTATACAAACAAAATTCAATTCATATCTCGTTATCAACGATGTCAGCCTAATATTCTTTTTGTTATTTATCTTGCTATCTTGCTATCTCAAAACTTGTCATGTCCTCAGCGCCACTGGGATCTTCTCTCTCTTCGTTCTTCCCTCCTTTCCATTTCCTTCGCTCTCCCTTCCTCCCTTTCTCCCCATCCTCTCTCCCCTCCTTCCTATCGAAAGATGATAATCATCCCATCTTTCCAAACGCCGAGGAATTCCCAAGGACGAAGCTCGGCGACCAGGGAAGCGGAAGAGCGACTTGGCGGCTACAGGACTTCGGGCAATAGACGAGGATCAAGAAAAACAACAAAGTCTAGTGAAGCGCGAGTGTCGTCTATCTAGCAACGCATCAGAACTCAGAGGTTATCGGTGCATGCATGATAGGGCGCGAGATAGCCTGCGGGGTGGAATCTTTACTCAAAAGGACAAAAAGAGCGAAAGGAAAGAGTAAGGACCTTGTCACGAGGTTGTTCTTGGAGTCAGCATTAATATGGGCGGCGAGGCACGGGATCGCTCGCGCTGAAGGGATCTCGGCGGCTCATGCTCAGGTTTTTAACTTGGTCGCTCGCTCTGTAGCCGATTGTGTTTCGATTAACCTGGCTACTTCGTTTCTTTCAGTGAAAGTAGCATTATAAAACTCCCTCTGACGGATTCTACCCTTCGTGATGAAAGTAGATTTGATATTTGTGTTAATTTTCCCTTGAAAACCAATCCAGGAACCGAGTTTAAGGATCAGGAATATGCAGTGGAAGAACGTGTAACCTTCTGTCCTTGCCTGACGTTACACTGCTCCCTTGGCCTGCATTCGCTCAAAGTGAATTCTGTTGCGACGCCGCCGATCGGGGTTTTCATGCTGCTGGGAGACAGATAAATCGTCTTGCTTGATGCCATATTACCTGATACCTGGCTAATGTAGAGAACTTGTATTGTGTATTCTATTCTTTTTCTTCTGTAGAATGTGTTGAATAATCAGTGTGATACAGATGGCTTGTTATATGGCGCACCGCACAGCGTTTCGTGGAATTCAGGCAGTTATCACGCCGTTGTCAGATACTGAAGAGAGCTGCCCAATTCGTTATTATTATTTCTATCATTCCTTTTTCCTATCCGTGACAATTAATCTTGCTCGGAAGTCATCAGTAGCCCTATTATATTATT
>NC_091564.1:34527342-34537342 GCF_042767895.1 Penaeus vannamei | reverse complement strand
GAATACCTTGGGAATATCTTTACTGTTTTTGAATTAAAAAGTCCTCTTGTATGTATAATTTTACTGCAAGAACTATTCTTCGTCATATGTATATCCTGACTTACTTGTATAAAACACCGGATTATGTACACATCATATATTAACTGTCTAATCACCATTGATTACGTGAAAGGAAATTATGTAAAAAAACACAAACTTTTGTCAAGCAGCATTATTATTGGGATTGTGATATGTACAATTTGTACAGAAAATATACACAACAAAATTGTCCCAGTGGATGCTACCAAAAAGATGCTATAGGGCTTTAAACAACACTAATATAAGGCAGATACTTGCTGCATCTCAAAATTATTCCAAGTTGCCTTCAAAATATTTTGTCATTACTTTCTCCTTTTTTGCTATAACCCATTGTCAGTATGAACTGTTGTAGCACACGGTCTTGTTTTACTATCTAAAAAATAAAAAAAATATATAATAATATATTAATATATAGGGGGAAGAAATAGAGCATGACTTAACCATATACATACAACTTGAAAGAAAATAAAAATTGTTTACAGAACAGCTATTACATGAAAAATAATATTTATGACATAATCCATGATACAAAAGCTATAATTTCTTCCAGATTTAGAAACCGGTGAGCTATGAGGTTGTAATGATATGTGGTTACGTATTAAACATTTTTTGGCGGAGGAAAAAAAAAACACTTTTTTCCCACGCTGAAAATCAAACCTTGAAAACTTATAAATCAATCATTGTAAAGATAATATTAATTGAGCAAAAAATCATATTGAAAGCACTGATAATTAAATTTCCACAAGGAACCTAATGGAAATCATAGTTTTATAGCCATTTTTGTTTAGATAACAACAACATAATAATAATAATCTCAGATAATAAAACTGAGTACATCATATTCTTTTTCCAGATCACACCATCAATTCTTTGATGCTTAAACTTAATTTCCAGAGAAAATGTTTATTTCAATTTATATTCCTGGTACACCCCAAATTGCTCTAAAATTATTGCTTCACCAAAAAGAGCTAAAGACTTCAATATGTGCTTGTATACACATAAAGATAAAATACAGGCACATACCTCTGTCTTAAAGATTCACCTGTCCAATGGCAAACAGTAAATTATTATTACTATTTTATTAAATTGACAGAAAACTTATCAACCACATATAATCACAACCTCAGAAATATTGCAGTGAGCAATGCTTTACTATACATTTCACTGTCATTTGTGATAATAATAAATACACTAATAACAATAATGATCATAATAACAATAGTACTAATCAAAATAGGAAAGTACATGTGTACACATATATGTGTGAGACTGTGTGTCTATATATCTATTATATGAACATATTTTCTATATACATTTTCTATCCACATATGCATATATGCACGTGGATATATGTATGTATATGATAACACACACACACACACACACACACACACACACACACACACACACACACACACACACACACACACACACTCACTCACTCACTCACTCACTCACTCACTCACTCACTCACTCACTCACTCACTCACTCACTCACTCACTCACTCACTCATTCATTCATTCATTCATTCATTCATTCATTCATTCACTCACTCACTCACTCACTCACTCACTCACTCACTCACTCACTCTCTCTCTCTCTCTCTCTCTCTCTCTGTACATTCAAACATTTACCCAGGCATCCACATGCATGCATGAACTATCCCCCACCTCATTCTCACTCACACACACAAAGTAAACATACATATATGTATAGATATACACATATACATGTAACTAATACAGCATACAAGGTATGAGTAAATAATCCTTCAAATATAAATAAATCATGGAATATATTTTAAGAAAGTAACCATTTCCTTGAGTTATCACACACTGTCTATTTCCAGAGCAAGTTGTGACATCCATTCTTTAAATGAAATAAAAAGTAATATCAATGTATTATCTGCTAAATAAATAAAGAGAAAATTAGATATCAAGGGTCTTAGACAAGAAAAATTTGGCCTTAATCCACAGAAAAAAATCTGATAAAAGTTCACGTGTATTTACATTTTGTAGGATTAATTCATTCTATCTTGTAGTAGAAAAAAAGGAAGAATTCTTCAAAACATTCAAAGGCTTTAAGTAAATTTGCAGTTCACGATCACTGATCATTTTTTTCTTTACTTCTTCAAATTCATCATCATCTCTCTCTTCTTCCTTCTTCCTCATCAACAAGAACTGTCACTCATTACACGTTGGAAAAAAAGACTTAAAAAGACCTCTCCGTGTGTCTCTTACTTCTGACTGACGGGACTGGTCAATTTACTAAGGCACACAATGTCTTTACATATTTTTTAAGTATTTTTTTTTTCTTTTTTTTTCACTTTGTGTTGTCATAGGTATTTATGGGGGGGGGGAGGAAAAAATAGACATATGCATAATTTGAGAGAAACATCAATGTCATACCTATTTGAAAGCCATTTTTTTTGGTAACTAAATCTTCCAGGCAAAAACCTAATGAAGTAAAGAATTATAACTTATGAAAGACCAAGTACAGTCCAATACATACCATCCCTACGTAACTCTTTACGATAAACAGAATGATGCTTTTAAAAACAGTAATATAGAAGGTACACAAAAACTACTAGATGAAGAAAAGACAAAGAAAATAAATTTTAAGGCAAACAAACTAAGTTATAATTATATGAAAACAGCATTAATAAAAACTCCACTTCTACACCTGCAAGACATACTTTTTTTCCAAATGTACCCTAAATAAAAGGACAAACCTAACATGAAAAAAGCATGTCTATCAAACAGGAGATGAAGTGACCCTAAAATGATGCTTATAATTTCACAAAGAAGTTGAAAGTGGAAGGTAACATTCATGTATACAACCTTCTCATCAGAATTACATGTAAATTATGAAAATATACAAGTTATCTGCCTGTGTCATTACCTCCAAAAAATCAAAAAGCTTTATATAAAAAGCCAATATTCATATAATTCTTCTTTCTATCTGTAACAATCTGTAAAATCATAAAATTTGTAACAATGACAGTGATGATGTTAATAATGGAAATATAACAACAGCAATGATAATACAATACTACTAATAATACCTGTTAATAGTAAATTGGTAGTAATAACAGTTATAACTGTAATGACAATAAAAATAAAACTATTGTAGTGTGACAACAGTTACACCTCATATTATCATCACCATTATAATAATTATAGTCATAATCACCACTACTATAATCATTATTATTATTATCATCCTTACATTTATTATTACAGTAACTAATATCCTTATCATCAATATAAAAAAAAGAAGAAAAAACGAACACAATCATATTCACGAATGTGTATTGTATCGTACAAACCCTATTCATAAAAGCCTGAGTGTTTTTTGTTTTTCTATGTGTACCATTACAAAAATATGATCTGAAAATAACATATTAAGTGTACATGTGTATTTCAGGTTATCGCTCAGGTCATATAGACTATTATAGGTCTCTCTCAATGGAGGTGTTACATGATTAGCTATCAAGTAAAGAGGAAAATATAAATAAATAAAAAATTAAAAGAGGTAAGAAAAACAAGTGAAAAGATGGCAATATCAGTAAATAATAATAAATAGGAGCTTACTGAATATCAAACTGAAATGAATGGGATGGTAAAGATCACATTACCATATAATCTGTGTGAAGTAAAACCCCATTTGAGAAAATGAAGAAAAACTTTGTTGCTCTCTCTTTGATTGGCAAGTTGTACAAGGTGTGTCAAATACTATTTACAAAATAAAACTTTTCTTGTGCAAAAAAAATCTCCTTAAATAATAATCAACAAGCTAAATATATATATGCATTTGAAAATGTCTTCTTGTCTCTTGCTGTACAACCTTTCCTTCGCATGTGTGGTTGCTGTGATTACATCAAGAGGCCGGGAAAATAAGGAGGGAAGGGAGAATGGGAAGAGCAATATGGAGAAGGAGAATGGGCAGAAGGAAAGGGGGAGAGGAAATTGAACAGATAAGGGATAGGAAGAGGAGGAGAAGGGAAAAAAGAGAGGGGGGGAGGTTAAGGAAAAGAGAAGAATAAAAGAAAGGAGAAATTGAGAGGAAGATAAAGGAAGAAATGAATGCAAGTTGGGAAGACAAAACAGGGAAAGAGTGTGTTTAACGTGTAAAAAGAGGGAACTGGGTGTAAGAATTTGAACAAGTGAACTACAAAATAGTACAGAAGGAGAAAAAGTCACTTGATAATGAAATGAGAAGGTGGGGAAAAGATGAAAAAAGAAAACAACACAAAACAAAGGACAGCATAAAGATACAGGATACAGAAAGAGAGAAAATCAACACTTTAGGCAAACATCAAGTTGTAGCAGTTGGTTCAAAAGAAAATACATTACCCAAGTTGGAACGAGAGATTGTTTTCAGGTAAACGAGGATCCTCTTTGGCCAGCACTGACCATCCCACTTTTTCCTATTTGCATTTCCCAATCCACTTGAGGTTTCCTACTGAACCCAAAGTCCTGTAATGTTGTTTAGAAGAAAGAAGGAACTATAGATTAACTAACCCACATAGCAAGTTCTAGCTCCACTGACAAACATAAAATTTGGCTTTCAATCTCATTTTGCCACCCATGTTTTGGCACGTCTGGTATGTGTGCTTCTTGAACCATAATGTTCTGTGTTTGTGTACTTCAAAAGAAAAGAAAAGAGAGAAAAAAAAGAAAAAAAAAAAGAAAAGAAAGAAAGAAGAAGAAAAAAAAAATAAAATGTAACAAAAAGATAAAGAAATGCATCTCTATTTTTTGTTTGGCACAAAGGTTTAAAAAACTGTCTATTTTTTTTTTATCTATTTTTTGCTTTTTTAAATATGGACCCACTTGTGATCAAAATTCGTACCTACTTTCCTGAGCCCAAAAGATTTCTATGCTGAGAGTGGGAAAAATAAAAGGAATAAGATTCACATAATAATTCATACATTTTTTGCACAGAAGGATGGTTGGGGAAAAAATCATCAAAATCATAATCACAATAAATCAATTAAGTTTCAACCCTTCCTACCTAAAATTACACAAAAAAGGTACCATAATTACTGCTATCCTTAATTTTCATCTCTGTTTCTCTCTCTCATGTTACTACATGCTTAACTCTAAATATTTGACATTTGCAAGGAAGACATGGGTAGACTGAAACAATATGACACCAGGCCTGACCACACTGGGAAAACTTAAAAAGAAAGAAAGAAAAAATAATCTGAATATACAAATTTGGGATACAAGGGAAGGGGAAAGGGAGGGGAGGGGATACAGGGGGTGGGTAGGTAATGAAAACTAGCAAGGGGATTCATTTTCAGGAAAAGGGAGGATCGAGGGCAAGGGAGAAGGCTCTTTGACTCCTTTAGTAGTTAGGATTCTCATTAGCCTTTCCGTATGCATGTGTGTATGAATGTAAATGTGTATGTATATGTTATACATACATACATATACATATAGGTATGTGTGTATATATATGAATGCATATATATACATATACATATACATATACATATATATATATATATATATATATATATATATATATATATATATATATATATATGTATCTATGTGTATATACATATATGTATATATATGCATGTATACATATATATGTGAGCACGCACATGGACATATGTAGATAAGTATGTACATACATACATACAAACATATTATATATATATATATATATATATATATATATATATATATATATATATATATATATATATACATACTTACAAATATACACACAGATACACATACATATATACATATATATATATACACATTTACATATATATAAATATACATATATACATGCATACATATATATACAAACACAAATATATACTGCATGAACACATACATAAAGTACACACCTTTTTCTTGTTTCTTCCTGGCCACCCAAAATTTATAAGGGATATCATATAAAATTTCACTTCCTAGAAGAGCCTCCACTAGAAATCACTGTGATCACTCCTTTAAGTACTGAAGTAAAAGACATAAATAAAGAGAAAGTAGAAAAAAGAAAGGGGAAAAAGAAAGAAAAAAAGGAACCATTCCAATACGAACTCACCTCTAAACTAACAATTTTAAAAAATGTTACAGAGTTTGGAATCTGTTGCTAGATCTCCAATTAGTCCTTAGGCCTAGCTGTCAGAACCTTTAAAACTGGGAGAACATTTACAGTGTTTAAACAACAACAAATATAATATTAATCTCATTTTACAGCTTGTATATGTACAATAAAGCCTTTTAGGGTATATATTACACACTTATACCAAGTATATCTAAACAATTTTATAAAATAACACACATTAGCAAGTGTAAAAACAGTATTGCTCTTCAACAATGCATGTAATGCATACACAAGCCATAATTATTGCATATGCAAAGTAAATTTCCATTCAGATTAGAAGGAAATTAGAGAAGACTAGTGCAAAGTGATTCATATGTGTTTGCAAACATTTTAACATAAATTATTGCTTTCTTTGTCTCTGTCTCTACATACTGAAAAAGACAACCAATCAAATTTGATGATGTACAAAATGCATTTGTAGAAAAAAGAAGGAAAGAGAAAAAATATCAATATATAAATATCTATAAGAAGAAATCTAAGTACCCGATAAAAATGTCTCGCTTTGTAAATGTTTTTCTTTTTTTTTTTGCATTAGTGAACTGAGCACTTAGTATGTAACACATCACTAGCATAAGGCTTCATCAGAAAAGATGGACAGAACTAGAGGTACACCAAATAACAAAAAAAGAGAAACTATCTACATTTAATAACAATATTGACTGACAGAGTTTCCCATGCACCTTAATAACTTAAACCTGTCTTTGCCACAAAAAAGTCTTGGAGAAAAAAATAATAAAAAATAAATAAATGAAATCTACTAAAAGGATTTAAACTACTACTTTCAGCTACATTGCATAGGATCCACTGCAGTTCCTTGCACACTAGGTTAGACGACCTTCACTTTCCTTTCCTTAAGTGTCCACACTCCTTATGGCTTGCCGTTTCCTCAGGCAACACTCTGTGGACTACAGAAATCCCCTTCCTGCATCCCAATGTCTAAACCCTCTCCTACCGTGAGGCTGGGAGCTGGCTCCTTGTGCCTCCCCGCCCTTGGGCTGCTCCCCCAAGCCTTCTCATTTTTAGGACCTTGTTGTTGTTGTTGATTATAGTGTTGTTGTTGTGGGGTACCTCAGCCTTGGCCTTGTGTGAGCCCTTCTGCTGCAAAGGCTTTCCTGTATCCCCTTTCGCCACATGAACCTTTCGTGGGCGGGTAGGGTTGTTGGCCTGGTAGTGTTGATGTGAGGGGGTGTGATGGTGCCGTTGGCTCTGGAGCTGTGGGCCAGAGCCAGGGATGGGGCGCTGAGAGGCTAGGGATGTGGCCACAGCTGCCAGGTTGAGCAAGGCATCCGCTCCTTCTACTAACTGCCGTATGTCTGCCTGTGAGGCTTCACTGAGGGAGGGGAATGTAAGTATGAATCTCATACCCTATATGCATAAACATATATAAAAGCAAACAAACACACACATACATACACATAGTTAACATTTTTTAAAAGCAACAAACACATCAGTTTAAGAAAGAAAAAAGTTCTCACATGACCCAAATAAACACAGACACTCACCTAGCTACGTCACTCTCATAGGAGTCATCAGAGAAGGCTTCATCAACGCTTGAGGTGGGTGAGTGATTGGCTTTCTTGGCGGGAGGAGGCTGGTTAAGGGAAGCAGCTGATGATGAGACTGGTGTGACATGTGGCGTCTGGGGGGCAGGAAGGTATTCCTCCTCCCCCCCATCACCATCCATGGAAGTGTAAGAGTGATCCTCGCTTGGTGATGAGCTGATCACCATCATGCGTGCATCCCCAACCTGAAAGAATACAAGACAGAGAATTAATAGCTGTGAAGGTAAATATTTACAAAAATGAACATATTTTTGCACCTCAATTGGGTGAATGTGTAGCTAAAGTTTTCCACTGCTCCCAATCTGTGAAATAATAAATTTTACTTTTATGGCTATTTATGAGGGAGATGTTTCTGATTTCACCTACAAGTCAATATCATACTATAAAAAGAAATAAAATTCATGATTTTCTCATATTTAACAATGTACACCATCTGTTTGTATGTTTAGATGAGTAATTTTAGAACTATATTAACCCCTACGATCTGGATGACTTTATGGTCATGTCATGGAAAAATCTGGGTTGCAGGCCAGGTAACGTGAACATGCCATCACTGGGTAAAATGGCTGCAGGCCAGATGATGTGAACTTGCCTTCATGAGCGAAGGCCAGGGTGACAGAAAAGACTTGTGACAAGTGCACAAACCTCTTGGAGTGTGATTTAACTCATTTAATGCTTTGAAAGGGGCTTTAGCATTATTCCCATTGATAAATGAATGTGGAATGTAATGTGCATAAGCCATGACTGGAAGAGTGCCGGGCTCCAGCAGGACAACATTTCCGTGCTGCTCACTGTATTCCTGGCCGCTGTGACAGGCAGCGCAGATTGCATTACAGAAAATTGAAAATTACAAAAAAATTAGATATATGACACAGATAACTAAATGTTCCATACTTTTTTTTCTTGCAATTAGTTATTTACTACATAGAGAGATGATATGGTGTCTGCAAGGAAAATAAATATGACAAACATGACCATTGTAAAATGGTAAGATGGCTAAAAAAAAGTTTACACAAAACAACTTTGCAAAGGGGAGGCAGACTCTTGTCCCCGCTCATGGCTATTCGCGCATACCTGGCCTATGCATGGAACCCTCGGGATGTTGGATACTTATGTAACCCACTGCTTGTAGTTTCAGCACTGTGATTTCTGTAATGCAACTGGATTCAATGGGTTAGGGTTAAGGGGGTTTAAAACTAGCAAAAGCTTACTTCTGTGTGCTTTCTTTTCCTCTTTCTCTTCCTGTTTTCTTCGTATAAAGCTGAGGTGTCTTTCCCATCTCGCAATTTAGAGTAAGATTCTGCAAAAGAACAAATCATGTGTTAGCTTAATCAATTTAATTACATGCAAAGTTATAAAAAGCATAATCATGAACAGAATTTTAAGAACAAGAAAAAGGAACTGAAACTGAATATATCCAGCTATAGTTTTAGTATTGCCAAACACAATCCCAAGTTCCCGCCTCACCACTAGCTGGCGTGAGGATGCGTGGCCCATGCTTGAGAGCAAGCATGGCAGCTGCAGCATCTACATCTTCACTGTGCACTCCTGTTGCAGGTGTGCCAAGGCCTGCACTCACTGTGGTGGCTGCCCCCCCTGCTGTGGAGGACCCAAGACGACGGGCAAGGTAGGGGAACAACTCTGGGTCTGGCACATTGGCCCCTGCAGGCTTGGAGGGGCTGACGGCAGCAGCCTCAGCACTTGTGGCAGTTTTAGCTACACTGCCGGAAGCCCCGACTGTCTCCACGAGGTGCCTGCTGGACATAGGGCAAAGTTAATTCAAAGGTGTCTTGGATATGCTCTGTGGTTTTGCTGGAGACTTTATAATCTTTTCTGTTATAAATATAGTGTATCTACTGTTTATATGACTGTATATATATATATGTGTGTGTGTGTGTGTGTGTGTGTGTGTGTGTGTGTGTGTGTGTGTGTGTGTGTGTGTAATAATAATAATAATAATAATTTAGGGTCTGCTGTGCCAGGCTCTTGTGACATAAGTCAAATTGTGGCTGGTCAGTTTATTGTGCTTATAAAATACACCCTGTGTATGAGTAATAGCTTGGGTTATCGTCTACTGGCAGTGCGCCGGAACTGAACATAGGTCAGCAAGATTGCTAGGCAAGAATGCTACCACTGCACTACACAGTGCGAGTGAGTGAGGGAGTGAACGTGTGTATGTAATAATAAGAAGAATAATTTAGGGTTTGTTGAGACAGGCTCTTGTGAC
>NC_091564.1:34512342-34514842 GCF_042767895.1 Penaeus vannamei | reverse complement strand
TCATACACATACGCACACGGGCAGTCATACACATACGCACACGGGCAGTCATACACATACGCACACGGGAATTCATACACATACGCACACGGGAATTCATACACATACGCACACGGGAATTCATACATATACGCACACGGGAATACATACACAGCGTAAATGCATGCATGAGAACATATAAGCACTAACATAAATATAGACAAAAAATAAGCGTAACACATAATACGTAGGCAAATACATATATACTATATTCCTAAGAATATTTTGCATACACACAAATACCAATAAGTATGGACACACACACACACACACACACACACACACACACACACACACACACACACACACACACACACACACACACACACACACACACACGCCCTCGTAAGGGTTTGCAAGCAGATAATTAACGAAAATTTGTTTGCTATGCATTAGTACCAACCCTTTAGGGAGAAGAGGGGAAGGGGGAGATGAAGAGAGCGGGATGAAGGGAGAGGGAGAAGGAGTGAGGGAGGAAGAATAAAATAGAGGGAGGGAGAGAAATAAAACTAATATTCCACAGCCGTGGCTAGAAATGGGCGTATATTCCCCACTGGAGTATATTCCAATGGGCGCTGTCACTCCAACATACGGCAACGTCTCGCCAGCTTTCAAAGTACAACACTAATAACTCTCTACAACGTGGGGAGGGGGAGGAGGAGGAAAGAGAAGGAAGGATTGAAAAAGAATAGGAGGCGGAGGAGAGAGATGAACAAAGAAAAGGATTACAAAAGAACAGAGCAACGGCCAAGGAGGCACAGAGGAGGAGCCCTAATGGCAGCTCCGCTGCAACTCCCGCTAAAAGGGCCCCGAGCCCCTCTTACCCCTGAGCAGGTTGGAGTCCTGGAGCCACGAGAGCGACGTGAGCTCGTCGTCCGTCCTCGAGCCGCACGACGAGCCCAGGGCAGAGCAGGACGACGACGACGACGACGAGGACGACGACGAAGGCGGCGACAGCGAAGGGGGCGGCGACAGGGAAGGCGAAGGGGCCGACGAGGACGACGCCAGGGTCGACGACGTCAACGCCAGCGCAGCCGACGACGAGAGGGCCGTCGTGATGGCCACCGTCGACGACGACGATGGGGGCGCGACGGCGTGGTGGATCGGACGCGGGGGGAGCGGGGGGTCCGCGCCCCCCGTCGACGCCCCGCAGCTGCTGGTGGTGATGGTGGTGGAGCTGCTGGAGGAGCAGGACGAGGAGCCGACGCCGGCCATGAGCCCGACCAGTCTCCCGCTCTCGTCATGCTGTTGGCGAAGACAAGAACTTTTAGTCAATCATTATCAACCACCATAATCATTCCTAACCAAATCATCATTCCTACCGTTTTTTTTCTAACTAAAATCTAAAATGTCACAACCTTCAATCACACCCTTCGCCGCACTTTATACATGTGAATAAAGCAAATGAATTTGCATGAGCTGCTCCTCTTTCGCCGACACTCAAGACTGAGTCTTCGAGAGCCTCTGAGGCGACAAGGGAGCCGGTCCTTCTAGTAGCAAAACTCAAATGGCTGCAACTGCCACTTGAACTACGGCGGAAAATGAATTAAAGAGACCGTTTACATGAAGCGATGTTTCTCAGTCATGGAAACATTGATTGGTACAATTAATTAAATAAAATATATAATTCAAAGAAACATAATAGTCATTTATCCAAGAAGAAATAAATATTATGTAAAATAGAGAGAGAGAGAGAGAGAGAGAGAGAGAGAGAGAGAGAGAGAGAGAGAGAGAGAGAGAGAGAGAGAAAGAGAGAAAGAGAGAAAGAGAGAAAGAGAGAAAGAGAGGGTCGGAGAGAGAGAGAGAGAGATTCTAGCATAGATAGATGAGAGAGAGAGAGAGAGAGAGAGAGAGAGAGAGACTCCCTAGGTTCCTCCTTTCCTCACTCTCGGCCACTACTCCTTCCCTCCTTCCTTGCCTCCGAATAACAATCTCCTACCTGTCCCTCCCGCTCCTCCTCCTCCTTCTCCTCCTAGTCTTCTTCCTCCTTCCCCCTCTACCTCCACCATCTCCCCCTCCTCCTCTTCCTCCTCCTAGTCTTCTTCTTCCTTCTACCCATATCTACCTCCCTCTCCTCCGATTCCTCCTCTTCCTCCTCCACCTCTCCCCCTTCCCACCTTCACCTCCTCCATCTCCCTCTCCTCCATCTCCCCCTCCTCCTTCCCTCCCCTCCCCCTCCCCCGCCCAGGTGTGCTCACTATGGCAACCGAGGGGCCTCCTGTGCGTGGTGTGACGTGAAGCCATGGCAACCTGCATATCTAATGTGCGTCTTCCTGCCTCGTTGCTACTTCAATACGCCCGACGCCAAGCCACGCCCTATGCGTCGCTCGGTTCATTTTTTTGATCTATTATTATCATTATCATTTTATTTATTATTATTATTATTATTATTTGGGGGGAGGGGGGAGGAAGGCGTTTCTGTTTTTTGGATGCCCTCTCTCTTTATCTTTCCACTCCCCTC
>NC_091564.1:34484842-34509842 GCF_042767895.1 Penaeus vannamei | reverse complement strand
AGAGAGAGAGAGAGAGAGAGAGAGAGAGAGAGAGAGAGAGAGAGAGAGAGAGAGAGAGAGAGAGAGAGAGAGAGAGAGAGAGAGAGAGAGAGAGAGAGAGAGAGACGCGAATCAAGCAACCCCCCAATACACAAAAACATAAATAACAAAATACTTTGATGATGATGATGACGACGACCTTGAAGATAGTAGTCGTGGTGGTGTTTTTGAAATAATAGCGTGTAATATTTAGAAAAAGAAAGTAAAAAAAAAAACGTAATTAACAAAACGTATTGTCAGAGGATCAAAGAAAAAAAAATAAAACAAACTAAAATCAAGAAAAAACAAACAAACAAAAAGATGACATCAATAAACGTAAAATAATTACAAAAATATTTTCATCCCTTATGATTTTTCTCTGTTTCTCCCATGCGTTATGATAATTTCTCCTACTTTATTATCCTTTTCTTTCTTTTGCTTGTTTCCTTTTCGAGGTGATTCGTTTTTTCTGTTTCGTGAACTTCCTTTCCAACCGTCTCCTCCCTTCTTCCTTCCTCTCTCTCCCCATTCCTACCTATCCTATTTAACCCTTCCTCATAATCCTTTCCACCCATGCTTTATATCCCCCCCCCCAATTCCACCCCTTGACCCTTCCCATCCACCCATCCCTTCTGCCCCCTATGACCTATCCCATCCCTCCCCCCACCCCCTCTGACCCTTGTGACCCTCCCCCTCCCTCTGTCCCCTCTGACCACTTTCCCATCCCTCCCCCACCCCCTCTGCCCCATGTGACCCTTCCCATCCCCTCCCCCCACTCCCTGCCCCCTGAGAATCAATGTCACAGCTCCAGCCCCCGTGGCACTAACGATGACAAGTGTGGTCACACCCCTGACGGCTCCACCAAAGATTATGACGACGATGACCATAAGGACGATGAATACGACCATTGCGATGACGACCACGACCAGGACGACGACGGCGACGGTGACGCATGCGACTGTGACTTTGACTGACGACGAAGGTCCTGCTCAATCTTGGGTCGTCCTCGATCTACGACTCCCATGGGGCTCTTTCCCCAATATTCACTCCCTCCCCCTCCTTCTCCCTCTCTCTTTCTCTTTCCTCTCCTCCTCCTCTCTCTCTATTCTTTCCTCCTTCGTTCTTTTCCTTTCTTTTCTCCCTTCTTTCATTTTGTCTTTCTCTACCCTCCCCCCTCTTTTTTCTCCTATCCCATCTCTCCCACTTTCTACTTCTCCCTCCCAGCTCCTCCCCTTAGTCCTTTTTACACTCTTCCCCGCCCCCTCCTCCTCTCTCCCAATTCCTTCTAACTCTCCCTTCTCCTCTTCCTGTCCCTTCCTGCCCTTCCTACTCTCCTCTCACATCTTCCCTCCTTCCCTTCAACTTCTCTATCTCTTCCTCCCTCCCTTTCTCATCCCTCATTCACCTCAAATCCCTGTCCTTCCCATTCCCCCTCCCCCTTCTCCCTCATCATTTATACTACCCCCTTCCTCCTTCCTCCCCCTCTCCCCTTACTATCACTGCTCTGAATAATCACATCAGGAGACAATGATATATCTATCAGTGGAAGACACACACACACAAACAAACACACACACACAGAGAGAGAGAGAGAGAGAGAGAGAGAGAGAGAGAGAGAGAGAGAGAGAGAGAGAGAGAGAGAGAGAGAGAGAGAGAGAGAGAAAGAAAGAGAAAGAGAAAGAGAAAGAGAAAGAGAAAGAGAAAGAGAAAGATAAAGAGAAAGAGAAAGAAAAAGAGAAAGAAAAAGAGAAAGAGAGAGAGAGAGAGAGAGAGAGGGTGACACACACACACACACACATACCTATCTACGTATCTATATACATATGAGGGTGAATATTACCATAATGCACCATAACAATTCGTTCTTATTCACCCCTTGAAGATAGCAAAAGAAATGGCAAAAATCCAATATATTATTCACGGAGAGAATAAATCCATAACCAGGAGGCCAAATGAACCCGACATATAACCAACAAATAACTCGCATACACATTATGACATTTAAAATCCCGTATGAAAAAAACACATCACACACACATAAACACACACATACACACACACACACACGCGCACATAAACACACGCATACAATATAAACACACGGATACACAACAACACCCCGAACAACAACAGACAAAAACATCAACATCCAATCTCTTTCCGTCCCTCCCGCCCGTCCCTCCCTCCCCCCACCCCCTACCTTCTCCCTTCCCGGGCCCTGTACATCCCCCTCCTACTTGACCCCTATCCACTCCTATACCCTCCACCCCCCTACCCATCCCTAACCCCCTCCCCTCTCTTCCCTACCCCCCCCCCCCACTTCGACGACTGATTTCCCCTTAGAATAGACAAGTCACTAATATTACAACCTGGATGAGATATTAATTTCGTCCGGCGATGATCGAGTCGCAGGGGTTGGGGGTAAGGGGTGGGGAGTAAGGGGTGGGGGGGTTAGGAGGTGAGGGGGTTGGACGGGAGGGAGGTGCGACCGTGCGCAGAACGGCGGCATCTCGGTTCTCTGTCCGGGCCTACACTTTCTCCCGGAGCCGAGAATCAACAGTAAGATGGTACAAGACTATCCAGTCACTCTGGTCCTCAGTATCTCCTCCTTTCCCCGGGCCCACACTTTTCCCCAGAGTCAAGGATCCACAATAATAATAATAATAAAAACATAGCGTAAAGAACCTTCTCCTAAGCATATCCTTCTCTCCCCGGGCCCACACTTTTCCCCAGAGCCAAGGATCCACAATACGAAGAAAAAGAAGAAACAGCGTAAAAACACCCCTCCTTTCCCCGGGCCCACACTTTCTCCAAGAGTCCCGGAGGAGCGACGGCCACGCGGGACGACAAAGACCACGACCGCGACCACGACCGACGACCCCGGACAAAGGGCGGCCCACGACCGGTCCCCACGAGGCATCTCCACGAGGCGACCGAGAGTCACGTTGGCGCCCGGGTAGCCATACGATAAATTGATTGATAGGAGGATGGGGGAGGAGGAGGTGGAGGGGAAGGGGGAGGAGAAGAGGGGGAGGGGAAGGGGGAGGATGGGGAAGGGAAGAGGGAGAAGGGAAGGGGAAGGAGGACTGGGGAAGGGCTGGGAAGGAGAAGGGGGAGGAGGACTGAAAGGGAAGGGCTGGAGGAGAGGAAGGGGAGGGAAGAGGATGGGGAAGGGAAAGGGAAGGGGGAGGAAGGGGGAAGGGGAGAAGGGGGAGAAGGAGGAGAGGATTGGGGAAGGGAAGGGGGGAGGAGGAGGGCTGGGAGAAAGGAAGGATGAGGGGAAGGAGGAAGGGAAGGGGAAGGGAAAGGGAGGAAGGGGAGAAGGAACGGGGGAGGATGGGGAGAGAGGAAGGGAGGGAAGAAGAAGGAGGAGAAAGGGGAGGGAGGAAGGGGAGGAGAAAGGGGAGGGAGGAAGGGGAGGAGAGGGGGAGGGAGGAAGGGAAGAAGGAAGGAAAGGGAGGAAGGAAAAGGAGAAAGGGGAGGAGGAAGGAGGGAAGGGAAAGGGGAGGGACGAAGAGGAGGAGAAAGGGGAGGGAGGAAGGGGAGGAGAAAGGGGAGGGAGGAAGGGGAGGAGAAAGGAGGATGAAGGCGAAAGAGAGGGGGAAGGGGAAGAGAAGGAAAATGATGAGGACAAGGAAAAGGGGAGAGGGTTGAGGTCAGGAAAGGGGGAAAGGAGAAGGGAGAAAGGAGGAGAAGAAGGAAGAGTGTGACAGAGAGGGAGAGAGATAACCAAAGAGATGAGAATGGGAGATAGGTAACCCGAGAAGATACGGGAAGAAGTAGGAGTGTGACAGAGAGGAAGAGAGAACCGAAGAGATGAGAACGGGAGATAGGAAAACAAAGAAAAAAACAACAAAGAAATATATGCAATCACATTAAAAATAAAGAAAATAAATCACAGTTCCCTCCCGCCATCGACGAGAAAAATCGCTCGACTACTTTTACTTCCTTCGCTGGCCACCAGAGGGCCGGATCACGCCCTCATCCCCCACAATAAAGAAGAAAAAAAAGAAAGAATATATACGAGGAACTATACATACAAAAACGACAACTGGCAAAACAGCAACTAGCAATAACAATAACAAGAATACAATAACAAAAAAAAAGAAAAGAAAAAAAAGCGCAACAATCCATTCTCACGCTACGCAAAGGGGTGGGAGGGAGGTGGGGGGGGGGACTGGTCCTATACCAGAAAAAAAGTGAAATAAACCTAATGAGGAAAAAAATAAATTAATAAAAAAAAAAGAAATAGAAAAAATGTGAAGACGACGACGACGACGAAGAGAAGGAAAATAACGAATAAAAAATAAAAATCAAAGAAAAATTAATTTAAAAATGAGGGTACTGCACTCCAGGCGAATTCTCAATAAACAAACAGCAACAAATGGTGTCGTTTTGGCGGAGAAGGGAGCATGGTGGGGGTGGGGTGGGGGTGGGGGTGGGAAGGTGTCCATCACGGAGGGGAAAGAGGGGAGACAGGAGGGGAGGAAAGAGGTGGCACGTGCGCGATAAGTGGTGTGGGGAGAGGAAGGTGAGAGAGAAAGAGAGAAAGAGAGAGAGAGAGAGAGAGAGAGAGAGAGAGAGAGAGAGAGAGAGAGAGAGAGAGAGAGAGAGAGAGAGAGAGAGAGAGAGTGTATAGAAGGGAAACGGAAAGAGGAGAGGAGAGAGAGAGAAACGAGAGGAGAGGGGAGAGAAGTGAGGAGAGAATTGAGAATAGAGGAGAGACAAGAAGCGAGAGAGTGGAGAGGAACAAAAGTGCTAGACGAGGACCAAATAACAGATGAAGAAAGGAAAGAGAGAGGAGAAAAGGAAAGGGAATTGAGAGAGAGGGAAAAGAAATACGGAGAGAGTAAGAGTGAGTAACAAATTGTGTGTGTGTGTGTGTTGGGGGGGGGGGGCGGATGTAACGAACAGAAACACAAGAGAGAGAGAAAACGAAACAAACAGAAAAAAGGAGGGGGTGAGGAGAAACAAAAACAGATAAAGAGAAACGCAGCAACAACAGAGAGAGAGACGAGAATAAAACAAGAGAGGAAGGAAGGGAAAAGGAGGAGACGATCTGCGTGCGTGCAAGAGAGAGCCATAACCGTAAGAGCCCCTTATCCAGCCCCGCCACCACACCCCCTTCACCCCCTCTCCCCGCACAGCTTGCAACAGCCGGCCGGAGAATGATCGAACTTCGACTCTGCGAAAATTACCTGTTTTACCGGACATTATAATCGGCAAGCGGGAACACATGCACGTGCGAGGGGAGAGGCGGGGGGAGGGGGGGAGATGGGAGAGGGGAGATGGGAGGGAGAGAGGGGATATGGGGGAGAGGGGTGATAGGGGGGAGAGGGGATATGGGGGGAGGAGGGTGATAGGGGAGAGGGAGATGGGGGGAGAGGGGTGATGGGGGGAGAGGGGAGGGAGATGGGGGAGAAATGAAGGGGAAGAGAGAGAGAGAGAGAGAGAGAGAGAGAGAGAGAGAGAGAGAGAGAGAGAGAGAGAGAGAGAGAGAGAGAGAGAGAGAGAGAGAGAGAGAGAGAGAGAGAGAGAGAGAGAGAGAGAGAGAGAGAGAGAGAGAGAGAGAGAGAGAGAGAGAGAGAGAGAGAGAGAGAGAGAGAGAGAGAGAGAGAGAGAGAGAGAGAGAGAGAGACAGATCCAGGTCCAGATAGACTGATCCAGATAGAGAGATAGATAGAGAGAGAGAGAGAGAGAGAGAGAGAGAGAGAGAGAGAGAGAGAGAGAGAGAGAGAGAGAGAGAGAGAGAGAGAGAGAGAGAGAGAGAAAGAGAGAGAGCGAGAGGCGCAGATTGGAGAAGAAAAGACAGAAGAGAGACAGCAAATGAAAAGAAAGCAACAGCGCATAAAACCGCGAGTGTAGAGGACGGAGATAAGGAAGGGAAGGACCGACAACTCGTACTGCTGTTAACTTGGAAAAATAATTGTCAGGCTGGAAACACCGGCCTCATGGAGTACGGGCAATATTGATTAGACTAATCGCAGCCAATGGCGAAGAAAGAAAGAAAAGGAAGAAAGAAAAAGAAGAGAGAAAGAGAGAGAGAGAGAGAGAGAGAGAGAGAGAGAGAGAGAGAGAGAGAGAGAGAGAGAGAGAGAGAGAGAGAGAGAGAGAGAGAGAGAGAGAGAGAGAGAAAATATGATAATTTCAGCAATAATTAACAATACAGGTAGAGAGCGCAAAATAAAAAGTAGTATCTAAATAATAAAAAGTAAAATAATGATAAATAAAGACAAACGTAAAATAACGACCAAAAGATCATAAAACAAGCACAAGATAATATAAAACAAGAAGAAATAATGAGTCAAAATTATATAAAACAAGAATACAAAATAATTCCCCTCTCCCTCCCTCCCTCCCCTCTCCCCCGCCTCCCCACCTCTCCCATTTCCCTTGCACGTGACCAGCCAACCCTTAATTTCCCAAACGTATAATACATATATATGAAGATGAAACAACTTTGTTAACACGCGGTCTTTTATGGGGAAATAAAAGTCGCAAATGTTTATACTCGAAAACGTTTCAGACTCGAAAATGTTTCAGCTTTTCGAGGGAACGTTTCCCACAGCTGGACAGGCTTCGTACGGGTAAACATCAATATTGATGAACGGCAATTGCTTAACTGAAGGAAATGAATGAAATGGGGCAAAGGAAGAAGAAGAAGAAGAAGAAGAAGAAGAAGAAGAAGAAGTAGAAGAAGAAGTAGAAGAAGAAGAAGAAGAAGTAGAAGTAGAAGTAGAAGTAGAAGAAGAAGAAGAAAAAGTAGAAGAAGGCAAGGGGACAATAAAATAAACACATTAATCTTACCAAATGTCTAAACGCTACCCAATCGCCCTTTCGGCACTACAGCAAAGGCAATCAACTATATTCACAACCAACTGACTAGCAAAGTGATTCGTGTGCAAGAAACATCACAAAATTCCTATTCCATTTTCCTCGATCGGAGAAGCAACACACGAACTTGCAAACTTGATGTATGAACAAGATATTGCATAATCACAGTGGACAATTGCAGCAATGTGCAAGATATGTTAACACCCGGATCGAGGTATGTTAAAGACAAGGTCAAAGTCTATATATTACGAACTTTACGCTTTCGCTGAGTCGGTTTTATGCCCGAGTGCAACGTTAATGCAAGGAAGTTGGAGTTGCTATGGAACGCTTATTGAATGCTGACAGGGTGAGTATACGATTTCTCTCTCTCTCTCTCTCTCTCTCTCTCTCTCTCTCTCTCTCTCTCTCTCTCTCTCTCTCTCTCTCTCTCTCTCTCTCTCTCTCTCTCTGTCTCTGTCTCTGTCTCTGTCTCTCCGTCTCTGTCTTTGTCTCTGTCACTGTCTCTCTGTCTCTGTCTCTGTCTCTGTCTCTCTCTCTCTCTTTTTCTCTATTACTCTCTCCATCTCTTTCTCTCTATTTCTCCCTCCCTCTCTTTTTCTCTATTTTTCTTTCCATCCCTTTTTCCTCTATTTCTCTTTCCCTCTCTTTTTCTCTATTACTCTCTCCCTCTCTTTTCTCTATTTCTCCCTCCCTCTCTTTTTTCTCTATTTCTCTTTCCGTCCCTTTTTCTCTATTTCTCTTTCCTTCTCCTTTTATCTATTTATCTCTCCCTCTCTCTTTTTCTATTTCTCTCTCTATTTATCTCTCTCTCTCTCTCTCTCTCTCTCTCTCTCTCTCTCTCTCTCTCTCTCTCTCTCTCTCTCTCTCTCTCTCTCTCTCTCTTAACCCTCTCTCCCTCTCCACTCCCCCTCCTCCCACTCGCCCCCTGACGCACTTTAATTGACCAGGTTAATGAATCACACATGGACGGGTGAGTAAAATGCAAATGAATGATGCATGAACGAACTTAATGAATGGCGCCATCACAGGAATCCCAGACGGAGAGAGGGGGAGAGAGAGAGAGAGAGAGAGAGAGAGAGAGAGAGAGAGAGAGAGAGAGAGAGAGAGAGAGAGAGAGAGAGAGAGAGAGAGAGAGAGAGTGGAGGGGGGGAGAGGGAGAGAGAGAGAGGAGGGAGAGAGGTAGAGGAGAGAGGGAGAGAGGAGAGAGAGAGAGGTAGAGGGACAGAGAGAGAGGTAGAGGGACAGAGAGAGAGAGAGAGAGAGAGAGAGAGAGAGAGAGAGAGAGAGAGAGAGAGAGAGAGAGAGAGAGAGAGAGAGAGAGAGAGAGAGAGGAGAGACAGAGACAGAGAGACAGAGGGAGAGACAGAGGGGGAGAGAGAGGGAGAGAGAGGGAGAGAGAGAGGGAGAGAGAGAGAGAGAGAGAGAGAGAGAGAGAGAGAGAGAGAGAGAGAGAGAGAGAGAGAGAGAGAGAGAGAGAGAGAGAGAGGGAGAGAGAGGAGAGAGGGAGAGGGAGAGGGAGAGGGAGAGGGGGAGAGGGAGAGGGAGAGGGAGAGAGAGAGAGAGAGAGAGAGGGAGGAGGGAGGGAGAGAGAGAGAGAGAGAGAGAGAGAGAGAGAGAGAGAGAGAGAGAGAGAGAGAGAGAGAGAGAGAGAGAGAGAGAGAGAGAGAGAGAGAGAGAGAGAGAGAGAGAGAATGAGAGAAATTAATGGATAAATAAATTGACAAGTTAACACATAAACTCAGACAGACAGACAGACAGGCAGACACGCACACACACACTAAACGTGACAGGTCAATCTGGAATCCAAAACGAGGGATTCCAAAGCCTCATAAATCCTACGACGACACTTAGGCCCTGAAGGATAAGTGTGGGGGAGGGAGGGAGGGGGTGGGTAGATAACCTCTGTAGGTGCGAAGGGGGAGGGGAGGGGAGGGAGGGGAGGGATGGGAGGGGAATGAGGGAAGAAGGGAGGAGAGGAGAATGAGGGAAGAGGGAAGGGGCGAATAATGAAGGGAGAGAGGGAGGAGAATGAGGGAAGAGGGCAGGGGAGAATAACGAAGGGGAAGAGGGGAGGAGAGGAGAATGAGGGAAGAGGGAAGGGGAGAATAATGAAGGGGAAGAGGGAGGGGAGGAGAATGAGGGAAGAGGGAAGGGGCGAATAATGAAGGGGAAGGGGGAGGGGAGGAGAATGAAGGGGAAGAAGGGTGGAGAGGAGAGAGGAGAGGAGAACGAAGGGGAGGAGAACAGAAAGAGAGAGGGGAGGAGAACAGGAGAGAGGGGAGGGGATGTGGATAGGAGAGGCACCGGGGAAATAGGAAGGGGGGTAAGGGGGGTAGGGGCAGGGGTAAGGGCAGGAGTAAGGGCAGGAGTAGGGGCAGGGGTAGGGGAGGGGGTATGGCCAAGAAGTTGATGATGAGGAATGGATTACAGTGCTGGCTGCATTCCTCGGCCGAAAGCCATTGCGAAGGAAATTGAAGAATAGACACAGGAATGTACGAAAAAAAAAAATGTGCCTAAGAGCGGTTTTCGTATGCGAGTGTGCGTGTGCGTTTAATATTTAGGCGTACACGCACATATTTGTACTAATGTTACGTGATTGCGGCGAGGTAGAGCAGCTGCTTAACTTGGGAATGGCGATAGAGAGGGGTAGAGAAAGACAGAGAGATAGGGAAAGAGAAGAAAAGGAAAATGCGAGAAGGAAGGAATAGAGATATATGCAGATAGCCACACAGAAAACAAAAACTTCCGACGGAGAAATAACAAGCCCTAAAAGTAAAAAAACAAAAAACAAAAACAAAACAAACGCACACAAGAGAGACGATGTGAGAAAGCAGAAAGGCGAGAAGAGGAAAGCAAGAGAAGAACGCTCACCTGACAGTCTATATTCGTGGCGACGAGTATCTCTTATCGCCCAAAGCCTCTTATCACTCGAGGGCCTTTACACACATGTATACGCACACACGCGCAAACGTAGACGCACATGCAGACAGCCTACACCTACATACGCACACACGCACACGTTGATGCACACAGACACAGCCAACACTTACATACGCACACACGCACACAACCTACACCTACATACGCACACACGCACATGGACGCGCGCGCGCGAACACACACACACACACACACACACACACACACACACACACACACACACACACACACACACACACACACACACACAGACACACACACACACACACACACACTCACTCACTCACTCACTCCCTAACGTTCTCTCTCTCTACCTCAATGTTTACCTGCTTAATCTACCCCTCTCGCTCTCCTTTCCCCTGTTCTCTCTTTCCTTCCTGTCCCCCTTCTTATTGCTTTGGTTCTGTATCTATGTGTGACTATTTTTCATTCTCATTCCCATTCTCCTTCTCTCGCATTCTCTTCGTCTTCATCTTCCTCCGTTGGTCTCCGTCCTCCACTTCTCCCCCTCTCGATTTTTTTTTTCATTTTCTTTATTCCCTACTTCTCCCACTCCCTCTCCAACTTCAACTTTTATTTCCTCTCTCCCTCTACTTATCACTCTCACCTCTTTCGCCCTCATCTTCCTCCCCTATCCATACCCTATTTTCCTCTACCCCCCCCCCCACTCCCCTCTCTAATTGCCCCACCAAACCTTATCTCCTTTTCTCATCACCGTCATCATCCTCTTCTTTATCACCTTTTCTCATCCTTTTGCTCATCACCTTTACTCATTTTCATCCTCTTCTTCATCACCTTTATTCATCCTCTCCTTCATCACCTTTTCGCACCACCATTTTCATCCTCATCACCATTCTTTTCCCCCAAACTCAAAGATTAAAATATATGAATGGGGATGAATAAAAAATACCCCCCCCCCCTTCCCCAAACCCAGCCCTTATTAGCATTACTATCACCACCATTACCATGCCAAGCCAACCCTCACCATTCCCATCATCACATCCAACCTACCTCAACCATCACCACCACCATCTTTCACTTTAAACTCTGTCAGATCACCACCATCACCACCATATTTCCCTTTAAACTCTTTCAAATCACTATCACCACCATATTTCCCTTTAAACTTTCAGATCACCACCATCACCACCATCTTTCACTTTAAACTCCCCCAAATCACCACCATACCCGCCCCAACCTCTTCCTCCCCAACACCATTCCCATCACCATCCCTCAGCCAACCCCCCTCCCCCGATCCCCTCTCCCAACCAAACCCCACCCCTACCCCTTCCCCCTCGTCAGGTAACCTCTCCTCTCCCTCTCCCTCTCCCCCTCCCTCTCCCCCTCCCCTCCCCCCCCTCCCCGCCGGCTAGGACCCTCCAGAGGCGACCAATCGGAAGCGTCAATTTACCGGTCCCTCGACGCTGATTGGTCGTGTATCGATGTGCATACCTGGTGGAGTAGACACGCCCGCACACGCACGTACACACACGCACGCACTTACGCACTTACGCGCTTCCTCCTTTTCGACTTACGCACACACTTCGCTTGTTAACGCGTCCCGTCCTGTGGTTCTGAATTTTTCTCCTTCCTTTCTCTTCTTCTCTTTATTCTTTATTCACTTCATTCAGCCTCTCTGTTTTTTTCAGCTTCTATGCTAATCTTCCCTTCACTTTCTTCACGTCATGTCCCTTTCCTTCCTTGCCCTTCGGCCTCTCTATTCACTTTCCATTCCTTTCCTTCCCACCCATTCTCTTTCGCTCTCTTACCTCTGTCCCTCCATTCGTTCCGTCTTTTTTTCCCTCCCTTTCGTGCCTTCTACTGATTCTCACCCAATCCTTTGCTCCCTCACACTCTCATTTCCGTCCAAATCCTTCTTATCTCCTTCTTCCCTTCCTTCTCTCCACTTCCCTCTCCTCTCTTTTTCTCTCCCTTCCCTCTCCTCTTTTTTTCTCTCCAGTTCCCTCTCCTCTCCCTTTTTCTCTCCACTTCACTCTCGCCTCCCTTTTTCTCTCCACTTCTCTTCCCTTCCCTCTCCTATCCCTTCTTCTTCTTCTCTTCCCTTCCTTCTCTCCACTTCTCTTCCCTTCCTTCCCTCAATTTCTTCTACCCTTTCCTCTCTTCTCATTTCTTCCCTCCACTTTTCTACCCTTCCTTCTCCTCTTCTTCTCTTCTCTTCCCTCCCCTTCATTCCCTCCTTTCCCCTCGCCTCTCTCTCCCTCCGAAAGCCCGATAATGTGATGTGCATTATGTACTTTATCCCCGTCATCTCTTCGCTTGGCTCCCTCTTTTATCATATTTCTCGTCTCGTGTGCGGGGGAAGAAAGACACACAAGAGAAGAAGAGTGGGAACAGCTTGGGGTTGGACGGGAAGAGGAGAGGAGAGGAGAGGAGAGGAGAGGAGAGGAGAGGAGAGGAGAGGAGAGGAGAGGAGAGGAGAGGAGAGGAGAGGAGAGGAGAGGAGAGGAGAGGAGAGGAGAGGAGAGGAGGAAGAGAAGAGAAGAGAAGAGAAGAGAAGAGAAGAGAAGAGAAGAGAAGAGAAGAGAAGAGAAGAGAGGAGAGGAGAGGAGAGGAGAGGAGAGAGAGGAGAGGAGAGGAGAGGAGAGGAGAGGAAGAGGAGTGGATAGGATAGGTGAGGAGAGGCGAGGAGAGGAATGGAGAGGAGAGGGGAGGGGGAGGGGAAGGGAGGGGAAGAGAGGAGTGGAGTGGAGAGGAGGGGAGAGAAGAAGAGTGAAGAGGTGAGGAGAGGAAAGAAACAGAAAGAGAAAGCCGGATTACAAGAGGAGAAGGTGGAAGAGGAAGACGGAGAGAGGAATAAAAGAAGAAAGGAGAACAAGGAAGGGATGGAGAGAGGAGAAAGACGAATAGCGGCGGGAAGTGAAGATAAGTAGAGAGGAGAAAGAAAATAAAGTAAAGCAGAAAGAGCCAGGAAGGCGGAGGGAGAGGAGGCGGAAAGAGGAGGGGCAAAAGAGAGAAGAAAGAGTAAGCAAGGACAGAAAGAGGAAGGAAACGAGAGAGAAAAGAGAAGTGGACAAATGGAAACAAAAAAGAGAGCGTAAACGCCCATGTCCTCACCTTGCCGGCCGCCCTCGCCGCCTGCAGAATGATGGGCGTGGCCGTGGAGAGAATGGTGGGCGGCCTCCTTGGGGGCGGCGGGGGCGCCTGGGGGTTCGCGGGCGTGTGGGAGGAGTGTAGGAGCGCGGTGTGGGCGTGCGCGGAGGCCGTGGCGGCAGTGGAAGCGGGGGCGGCCTGCAGGAACACGTGGTGCAGGATGGGCGTGGCGTAGGATACGGCGAGCGTGCGCACCACCTCGGCGCCCTCGACCAGCGTGGCCGTGCCCGCCTGGCCGTCCACGATGGCCGTCACGCCCTCGGCCGCCACCACGCCGCCCTCGCCGCCCTCCACCGTCACCGTGAGGCGCTGCGCGGGCGGCAGCGAGCGCGGCCGCAGCACCGTCGTGGTCCCGTCGGCCGCCTCCAGCACCGTCGCGCCGTCCTCGCGGCTGTACAGCGTCGTGGCGCCGCCGCCGCCCACCACCACCACCTCGCCGCCGCCGCCCGCGCCAGCGGACTCCTCCTCGCCCTCCTCCTCCTCCTCGCCCATTTCCTCCTCCTCCTCCTCCTCTTCCTCGTCGTCTTCCTCCTCCTCCTCCTCTTCTTCCTCCTCCTCCTCCTCTTCTTCCTCCTCCTCTGCCTCGTGGGTCAAGTGCTGGTGGTCCTGAGGATGCTTCTCGTGGTGGTGGTGCAGCCACGCCTGCCGCACCGCGGGCGCGCGGGCGGCCTCGCCTCCCACGCCGCCCTCTCCGCGCACCTCCGCTCCGCCGCCCTCACTCATCATTACACTGGAAAGCGAAAAAGGCCACTGAGTCATGGAGGTCAACATCGTCAACACCATCTCCCTCCTCACCATCCGTCAAGGACATCATTCCACTATCATCATAACAACACAGTCCTCGCAAAGAATCTTTCAAACCTTCAACCACACTCAGTACAGAAACATACTAATCACAATACCAATAGTTAAAAAGTTAAAAACAGTGATGATGATGATGATAATACTAATAATAATTGTGACTGATAAAAATCAAAAATAATAACAACAATAACAATGATAATAATAACAATAACATCTAAAAATAACAATAACAGCAACAATAACAGTAGTATTGCTATTATTACTGGTACTAAGTAGTAGACGTAGTCGTACTCGTCGTCGTCGTCGTCGTAGTAACAGTAGTAGTAGTATTAACAATATAATAATAATAATAATAATAATAATAATAATAATAATAATAATAATAATAATAATAATAATAATAACAAAAAACAATACAACACTAATAACAATACGTAATAATAATAGTCATTATAGTAATAATAATAATATAAATAATAATAATAATAGTAATAATAATAATAATCATGATTAGAATAACACAATCAACATCAATAACAATCAATAAAATAATCAGTAATGATGGTAACAGTAATAGTAAGAATAATAATATCATCATTATCATCATAATAACACAGGTAATAAATAATAAAAACACAACGAATAAATCAGAAAATAACAGTAATGACGAACACTCACAACGGACGGTACTTACACGACACCCAACCTCCGCGAATACTCCTGCAACTCCCCTACAGCACCCTCCCCTTCGGCCTCCCCTCCCCCCCCAACAACCCCCTCCTCCTCGCCAAAAACACTCGGGTGACAAATTAACGAAGGGCAAATACAGCGGCGGGCGCGGCTACGACACTAATGTTACGTTGCGGCTGTAATTACCGTCAGGAACATTTGTTAGTGACACGACGTCCGCCTCCGAAGTCAGGCGCTAATGAAGCGAGAGGCCCTTGCAGCTCTCCACGTACACGCATGCGAGCGGGCAAGAAGGCACACTGGGACGGGCGCTCTAATACGAACGTCTATTAACCGCGGCGCATAAACACGAATACGCACCTGGAAACGGATATTTACGGCTTAAAGAAACAAACCTCACGTGGATACACACTGACAGACACTAACGATATGTGCATCGACACTATCAGCGGAGAGAAAAAAAACGTACACGGCGTTAGTTTATTGAGAGTTGAGATTGCAGTTTCAAAATTGTGCTTGATCTTCATCGTCGGGTCTGTTGTACCCCATTTTAACTAATCTTTTAACAAGTGTTTTCTTTTTTTCCCTTTTGGTGTCCTCCATGTTAATAGACAACAAACGCAAACGCAAAGCTTCTTCTTTCTCTCTCTCTCTCTCAGACACACACACGCACAGGCACACAGGCACACAGGCACACAGGCACACAGGCACACACACACACACACACACACACACACACACACACACACACACACACACACACACACACACACACACACACACTCAAACACACACACACATACACACATACACACGCACACGAGTCGCGCACGCATACCCCCACCCGACCCGCGGATGCGCTCGAGGCGGCGACCCGTCAACACGAGCAACATCCGCCCCGCATTCCCTCGCCGCGGGTGTCACTGGGTCGCGAGGCAAGTCACTGTCCGCGAAGGCCGCCGGAGAGGCTGATGGTGAAGAGGACGATAGTGATGGTAACAAGGGTGACATAATAGGAAGAGCGGGAGAGATAGAGAGAGAAGCGGTGAGGGGGATGCGAGAGAGCGAAAGGGGAGGAGGATGGGCGCGGTGATAAACGCCTTGCTCCGGACGGGCGTGAGCCACGACATCGAAGGCACGGCCTGGTGAGAGTGCTGTATGAGGGGCGTGGTGCCTTCGGTACGTACGGTAACACA
Organism: Penaeus vannamei; assembly: GCF_042767895.1. NCBI lineage: Eukaryota > Metazoa > Arthropoda > Malacostraca > Decapoda > Penaeidae > Penaeus > Penaeus vannamei. Next base: position 34,494,249 of record NC_091564.1, on the reverse strand, counting down.
GCGGCGGCGGCAGCAACAGCAGTCCTGCAGGTATGGGCGTTGAAGCCCGTGTGCTGCAGGCGGAGGTGGGCGGCCCCGCGACTCCAGTGGGCGTGCTGCCACATGGCCTCGGCACTGTCACCTTGCCTCTTCTCTCCCGGCCGCCCGCGAGACGCGTCGCCCGCCCGAGGAACGCAAGGACAGCTGCGTGGGGCGAGACAGGTGTGGGCGGTGGGCGGAAACACGTGTGCGAGGAGTGCAGGTGCGAGGCCGTGTGGCGCTCGCGCTGCCTGGGCGACGGCGTCCCGGGTTGCCTGGCAACGTGTAAACAACATGGCCCGCGCGCCGTAAGGGTCACATTTCCGCGCCCCGCAACCGGCCCCAGGGGATCTTCCCGCCCACTTTCTCGCCGAAAGGCTTCTGTCGCGCGCCCACAGGGACCGAGGGCGGCTTACGCACTCTTTGGCTACGGGCAGGCACCCCCAAGACGCCCACCCGGTCGCCCGACGCCCACGGGGGACGAGCCCCGACAGGTTTCGTCGCGGGCGAAGCAGGCGATAGTAGCCCAGAGCGACGCCGGGCGAGCAGCGGGCGCAGCTGTACTACACACGTACACACGCGCACACACGCACATAACCCTGAGCGGGGAATATGAACCAGCTAATCTACACGACTTTATCTACTCCTACAGAAGTGCAAGGAAAACAAGGGAAAGCAAGAAAGAGCTATCCCTCCCGCCCCGGCTGGCCATCCGCAGTTTGGTTCGGGGGGGAGGGGTGGGGGGGGGCGACCATTGTCACGAACCCCTTTTAATTGTCGCGTCTAAATTAAGACAAATCATTTAATGCTAAGTAGTGTTTGAAACTGCACTTTCCTCTCGACGTGAAAAGGCTACATTTAATTTCCCTCTCCTTCGCTTACCGTTCTCTCTTATCCGAAGCCGAAGTGTTTGACGAATCATTTCGTTCTAAATGACGACTGAGTCAGCCAAAATAGATAAATGAATTCAAGGTTAAAAAATAATAGATAAATAAATAATAAAATAAATAGATAATAGATAAATAAATAAATAAAAAATAACAAAATAAAATAAAATAAGCATAAAAAGGGGAAAGAGAGAGAGAGAGAGAGAGAGAGAGAGAGAGAGAGAGAGAGAGAGAGAGAGAGAGAGAGAGAGAGAGAGAGAGAGAGAGAGAGAGAGAGAGAGAGAGAGAGAGGGAGAGAGATAAATAGATAGATAGATAGATAGATAGACAGATAGATAGAGAGAGAGAGAGAGAGAGAGAGAGAGAGAGAGAGAGAGAGAGAGAGAGAGAGAGAGAGAGAGAGAGAGAGAAACAGAGAGAGAAAGACAGAGAGAGAGATAAATAGATAGATATATATATATATATATATATATATATATATATATATATATATATATATAGATAGATAGATAGATAGAGAGAGAGAGAGAGAGAGAGAGAGAGAGAGAGAGAGAGAGAGAGAGAGAGAGAGAGAGAGAGAGAGAGAGAGAGAGAGAGAGCCAGCCCACTCCACTCACCACTCGTCAGGAAAAGACCACTCGTCGGAACGGACACACCAGGCCGCGCTAGACACCCCCCCGGAACTCTCGCTCTCTGGCTGCGAGCGACGAGTAGCGTATTGAACGACCGAGCTCTCCACTTTCATTATGAATAATTACTGGTGATTGGGTCGCCTCTTATTCCTCCTCCTCCCTCCCCTCCCTCCAGCCCCAATACCCTCCCCTCCCTTCCTCTTCCTCCCCTATCTAATCCCCCCTCCACTTCCCCTCACCCCTTCTTTTCCCCCCTTCCTCTCCCTCCACCTCCCCTCCCTCCCCCTCCTTCAGTTTCGTCTTCTGCTTTCTTTCCAAAGCCTTTGTTGCGTTTTCTGTTGTAAAGCGCTAACATTTTGCTTTCCACAATCAACTTCATTATTGTTGCTAAACCTATTATCATCCTCATTATTCTTATCTTCTATGATTTCAATTATTGTCGTTATCTTTACCAGAATTGCAATTGAAAATTAGAGTATTGATAATGACAGCAACAAAGCGACATGAAACAATAATAAATAAAGAGAGAAAGAAAAAGGATTACGAATGAAAGCAAAAGGAGAACACGAAGAAAAGTAAACAAAAGAAAGAAAGAAAGAAAATAAGAAAACGAAGATGCAGAAGGGGGAAAAAAGAAATTCTACGGCCCGTGGGTGCCACATTTCACTTACTTGTGAAGACCAGTTATTAACCCTTATAATCAATTTAAAAAAGGGATATAATAACCGCAGAAAACGGTACTCATAGAAAACGGGAGGAGGAGATCAGAGAAAGGCGACAAAGAAAACGGGAATGCGGAGAAACAAGGCCATTCTTAAAGCGACTCGAAATGAACGCACAGATACGTGATAACTGCGGGGAAAAGGAGCAGAGGAAGGGATCGAGAGAGGGGAATAGGAAGGGAGAGGATAAGGAAAAAAGAGGAAGGGAGAGGGTATGGAAAAAGAAGGGGAGGAATGTAAGCTCAGAAGGGGGAGAGGTAAAAGGAGGGGGGAAGGGGGAGAGGCAAAGGGAGGGGAGAGGGGGAAGGGGAGAGGCAAAGGGAGGGGAGAGGGGTAGGAGGGGAGAGGGGTAGAGGCAAAGGGAGAGGGGGAAGGGGTGAGGCAGAGGAGGAGAGGGAGGGAATGCAAATAAGGGAAGAGGGAGATAGGGCTTAAGACCAGGGAGGGAGAAGGAACAGAGACAAACGGAGAGGGAGAAGAAGGGGAGCGGGGGGGGAGTAAGGAGAAGAGAGAGAGAGCGACAAAGGTACAGAGAGCAATGAAGGGGCAGAGGAGGATAGCCCACAACAAAAATAAAGAAAGAGAAAGAGAGAGACAAGAGGAAAAGCCAGTGAGGGGGACGACGGAGAGACAGAGGGAAAGAAGAGGGATAGAGGAGGGATAGAGGAGAATAACGCTCTATCTTGCCCCATCTCATGTCCACCGGCCGATATCCGGATAATGAATAAATGGCCCCCCCTTTTCTCGTTGTTCCGGGGAAAGCGGATGTCTGCGGGGGCCTGTCTTTGTGTCTGCTTGGACGCCATATGATTGATACGAGGGAGGGGGGGGGGGGGGGGGGAGGGAGGAGGAGAGAGGGAAAGAGTGCGAGGGAAGGAGAGGGAGGAGGGGAGGGAGGGAAAGAGAGCGAGGGGGGGAAAGGGATGGGGAGAGGGAGGAGGGGAGCGGGGTGGGGGAGGGAGGGAAAGAGTGCGAGGGGGGGAGAGGGAGGAAGGGAGAGGGAGAAGGCGAGAGGGATGGGGGAAGGCGAGGGAGGGGAAGGAGATATGGAGAAGGGAGAGTTTGGAAGAGGAAAGGAAGGGGAAGGAGGGAGGGAGAGAGGGAGTGAGAATGAGGGATGTATATCTGTGTGTGTGTGTGTGTGTGTGTGTGTGTGTGTGTGTGTGTGTGTGTGTGTGTGTGTGTGTGTGTGTGTGTGTGTGTGAGAGAGAGAGAGAGAGAGAGAGAGAGAGAGAGAGAGAGAGAGAGAGAGAGAGAGAGAGAGAGAGAGAGAGAGAGAGAGAGAGAGCAGCATACCACCGACACGAACTAACGCCAACCTCCCCAAACCCCCATCAACAACCCTCCCCCCTTCTATTCGTCCCCTACCCTTGAAAAAAAAAAAACTAATAAATTACACATAAATTATAAATTACAATGCAATATAAAAAAAATCCTCCCACATGAATCGCCGGCAACAAACGAACTACCTAACCCACCCCCTCAAAAAAAAACTTTCTTTGCACCATAAATCGCGGGGGACAAACGAGCCCACCTGTACAAAACGGTAATGAGGGGTCGCGCAGGTAAACTTGACGCCCGGCCGGCATGCGACACCGGCACGCCCGACACACAACGGCTCCTAAACTTGTTAAACGAAGTGGGGGGAGGAGGAGGGGGAGGAGGAGGGGGAGGGGAAGGGGGGGGGGTGTAGGGGAGGAAATAGAGGAGGAGGAAAAAAGTTGTAGTGGAAGTCGAGAGATATATACATATATGCAAGTATGTATATGTGTACACGCGCGCGCGCGCACACGCACACACCCACACCCACACAAACATATATATATATACGTATATATACATACATACATACATATATATATATATATATATATATATATATATATATATATATATATATATATATATATGAGGGAGGGAGGGAGGAGGGAGGGAGGGAGGGAGGGAGGGAGGGAGGGAGGGAGAGAGAGAGAGAGAGAGAGAGAGAGAGAGAGAGAGAGAGAGAGAGAGAGAGAGAGAGAGAGAGAGAGAGAGAGAGAGAGAGAGAGAGAGAGAGAAATTAGAAAAATAGAGGGGTTTAAAAAGCCAGGCTGAACAGGAGACGAAAAAGAAACACGAAAAAAGAAAGCGAAACAGGTGCTGACCTCGAAAAGGCCCGAAATCAAAACAAGAAAGACAGACAATATTAAAAAAAAAGAAAAGAAAAAAAAGAAAACAGACAAGCAGACAGACAGACAAGCAGCGAAGTGGACAGAGTCGGAGAAATCAGGGCCATGGCGTAATGTTGTGGCCGGTTGCCATAACACTACATGAGATATTCATGCGGATACGACTATACAGTCAAACACTCGGACGGGGCGGTATCCACTTCGTCTTCTCTCTGCAAGTATTTGACTTTTCCCGTTTCTTGTCTTCTCTATCTCTCTCTCTCCCTCTCTCTCTCTTTCTCTCTATCACTCTCTTTCTCTCTATCACTCTCTTTCCCTCTCTTTCTCTCCCTCCCTCTCTTTCTCTCTCTCCCTCTCACTCTCTCTTTTCCTCTACCTGTCCCTATTTCTCTCTCTCTCTCTCTCTCTCTCTCTCTCTCTCTCTCTCTCTCTCTCTCTCTCTCTCTCTCTCTCTCTCTCTCTCTCTCTCTCTCTCTCTCTCTCTCTCTCGCTCTCTCTATTCCTATTTTTATTTCCATTCCCGATGTTTCTTTCTTTCTCCTCAGCTGGCACGAGAGAGCGCCGTGTGACAAAAATGGCTAACGACTTGCTGCTTGTATTCATTAATTAACCTATTTTTAAATTAATTGCCTTTGTCCTCGTGTCCCTTCTTTAGCCATGTTTCATTATCTGTGTCTCTGTGTCCCATTTTGTCTCTTTGTCGTTTCTTGCCTGAATGTTTGTCTGGAAGTAATGTCCGGCTTCTGTTCATCTCTCTCTCTCTTCTATCTTTTCTTTTCTTCTTCTATCTCTCTCTCCCTCCTTCTCTCTGTCTCTGTCTCTCTCTCTCTCCCTTGCCAAATATACTGATCCTCGGTTGTTTGCATATTTCAGAATACTTTTTAGACGGCGTCCAATACACGCTGCGGGTCTGCCGGGCGGAAAGAGAACCTCCACTAAAGAACCAAAATCTGAATACGTTCTAGATCATGTTCCCCGACTGGAAGGCAATGTCTCATTCGCCGATAAATCTATTGGAGGATTCCATTTTTACGAGAGCTGTCGCGCTATTTTGGGAAAGGCGTTGCTATGGGTATTCTTACTTTCACTCTCTCTCTATCTCCTGCTTCTTCTTTGTTCTCTCCCACTTTCACACACTCTCTCTCTTTCTACATGACTCCTCCCCCCCCCCCCTCTCTCTCTCTCTCTCTCTCTCTCTCTCTCTCTCTCTCTCTCTCTCTCTCTCTCTCTCTCTCTCTCTCTCTCTCTCTCATACGCCCTCACTCGAATCTGTTTTCCCTATTAACCATTCATCTATTCTCTCCTATTCCCCTTCTACCACCTCCTCCCTCCCTCCCTCCCTCCCTCCCTCTGCAACCCCGAGAGCAACAACAGGGTCCCGCGGCGAGCGTGGGTGTGCGTGCGAGAGATTAAAGTGTCCAAAGCGAGCGCGGACAAAGTTGTTCCCTCCCTCCTCCCCTCCTCCCTCCTCCTCCCTCCTCCTCCTCCCTTCCTTCCTGCCTGCATTCCTTCTTTCCTTCCTCCCTCCTCCTCTTCCTCCTCCTCTCCCCCTCCTCCTCCTTCCTGCCTTCCTCCCTCCCTCCCTCCACCTCCCACCCTCCATCCCCTCCTCCCTCCCCGCCTCCCCTTCCCACCCTTCTTACCCCAAACCCGACCCCATCGTTCATTCCTAGCCTGCACCTATCCCCCTCCCTACCTGACTTACCTTACCCGTCCATCCCACCTTCCCCCTGCCCTCTCATCCTCCCCTCCCCTCCCCCCCCAACCAATCGTTCTACCCTCCCCCCTCTGCCACCCCCCTCCCCATCCCACCCGCACAGGCCCATTATCAAACACGTGTCGACGAAGTACCCCCTCCCCCCTCAACCCCTCCTCCCCCCTCCCACCCCCTCAACCCTCCCGCCGTGCGACACCTAATCGGTGATTGGTGGTTATACAGTGGGCGTGGCTAGGGGAAAGGATTGGGAGGGGGGAGGAGGGAGAAGGGAGGGAAATTCGGAAACCGATCAAAGGGAGATAGAAAATGATAGAAAGAGGGAAATGCAAACAGAGAAAGAGAAATGGAGGAAAGGAGGAAGGGGAGAGAAAAAAAATGAAAGTGAAAGGGGAAGGGAAGGTGGAAAAAGTGGGGGAAGGGAAAAGAGTAGAGAGGATTATACAAATGGAGGAAAAAGGGACAAGGGGATAAGATGGAGGTACAAAACAAAGGAAAGAGGAAAAGAGAGAAGTGGGAAAGGAAAAAAAGGAACCTGGGAAGAGGAAAGGAAAAAAGTGGGAAAGAAAAACGGAAAGGGAAAGAGAAAATAAGGAAAGGAAAAGAGAAAATAAATAGAATCAAAGAACCAAGAGAGGTAGAAACAGAACTGGAAAAGGATGAAAAAAGAAAAAAAAGAAAAAAAAGAACAAGAGTAAAGCGGGAAAGAGGTGGGGAATGAGGTGAGAAAGAGAACAGGAAAAAAATATTAAGAAAAAGTGGGAGTGGAGGAATAGGGAAAAAGTGGAGAAAGAAGGGAAAAGAGAAAAAATCCAGAGTAATGGAGGGTATGTTAGTGACGTAATGAAATTCGTAAAGCGAAAATAAAGTGAAAGTGAGAGAGAGAGAGAGAGAGAGAGAGAGAGAGAGAGAGAGAGAGAGAGAGAGAGAGAGAGAAAGAGAGAGAGAGACAGAGAGACAGAAAGAGGGAGAGAGACAGAAAGAGAAAGAGAGAGAGAGAGAGAGAGAGAGAGAGAGAGAGAGAGAGAGAGAGAGAGAGAGAGAGAGAGAGAGAGAGAGAGAGAGAGAGACAGAGGCAGGTTAGTAACACTGCACCATGTATGTTTCTTCTGGAGTTGTGGGGCCGTTCCTTGTAATAAGCAGGAAAAGGAAACAATAAACTTGAATCTAGTAGGTTCAATTTCTGAGGAGTTACAGAGGGGGGGAGGCGAGAGCACACGTCTGTCTCCTGTGCTTGACCAGAGAGAGAGAGAGAGAGAGAGAGAGAGAGAGAGAGAGAGAGAGAGAGAGAGAGAGAGAGAGAGAGAGAGAGAGAGAGAGAGAGAGAGAGAGAGAGAGAGAGAGAGAGTGAGAGTGAGAGAGAGGAGAGGAGAGGAGAGTGAGAGTGAGAGTGAGTAGAGTGAGAGTGAGAGTGAGAGTGAGAGTTAGTGAGAGTGAGAGGGGGAGGGAGGGAGGGAGGGAGGGAGGGAGGGAGGGAGGGAGGGAGGGAGGGAGGGAGGGAGGGAGAGAGACAGATACATACATACATTGAGAGAGGGAGAGATGTTACTTAATGGCGATAAGCGCTCTGTCCCCAGAAAGGAGAGGGGATAGAGAAAAGGGGAGAGAGAAAAAAGAAACAGTAACAAGCAAGATGATTCGGGAAAAAGGTTGGAGGCACAGCAGAGATGACGATAATGACTGTGGTGATGAATGATGATGATGAAAATGATAGCAATAATGATAATGATAATAACAATGATATAGATATAGATAAAGATAAAGAAAACGATGATGACAATAACGAAAAAAAATGAAAGGAAAGAGGAAAAGAGGGGGAGGGGGCATTGAGAATCAACACCGCAGTCCCTCCCTCCCCCCCCCTCCACCCCCCCGTCGCCGCACCGCTCGGAGGCTCCCGGCCACTGGAGAGCTGTTGTCGCGGACACCGGTAAGTGGTTCGGCTTGATCAGGTTTACTTCCGATAATCAATAAAACCGCAACAATTTGCCGGCCGCCGCGATGATCAGCTGCGTGTACACCTGTTATCCGCTCTATCTCTCCTTCCCTTTATATCTATATATCTATCTATATATCTATATCTATCTATATATCTATATCTATATCTATCTATAAATATGTTTCCTTCTTTATTTAGCATCATTTTCTCCATGTCTCGAACTTCCCCTCTCCCCCTCTCTTTCTCTCTTTCTCTCCCTCTCTCTCTCTCCCTCCCTCTCCTCCATTTCTCTCCCTCCCTTCCATCCTCCCGATCCTTCTCCTCCCTCCTCCTGCAACCCCCCCCGTCTAATCCTTTACCTTCTTCCTCTCTTCTCCTCCGTCCTCTCTTCTCCTCCGTTCCCTCCACAGCGCCGACAAGCAACTCACCTGCAAATAAGAGAGAAAGAAAAACGAATTAAAAATCACAAGAGAGAGTGAAAAAACGAATTAAAAATCACGCAAAGACAACTTACAACTTATTCAATAACCCGCCCCCCGCCCACAGAAGTAATCCGAGGTGTCATGTCAGGGAAAGAATAATCATAATAAAAAAAATACATATATTAATAGAGAGAGCGAGAGAGAGAGAGCGAAGACAAGAGCGTCACTTCGTTCAAAACTCTATTCCTCGCCCGGTCACGTCAAGGAGGAAATAAAAGAAAAGAAAGAGAAAGAAAGAAGAAAAAAAGTAAAAAAAGAAAAGAAAAAAAAAATACATATAAATCGAGCGAAATAGCGGGAGATTCTTACCCCCCCCCCCCCACTGTTAAAAAAGAAGAAAAAAAAAGAAGAAAGAAAAAGAAAAAACAAGAGCGACACTTCATTAAAAACGATTCCTCGCCCGGAGTCACGCCAAGATGGACATAAAGCAGAAGAAAGACACAAAGAAAGAAAGACAAGAAAAAAAAAGGGTAAAACAAAGACATACTCATCGAAAGAACGAATGATTTTACGCTTCCCCCCCTCCCATCCCCCCGCCCCCACCGCTAAACCGAGAGCGTCACTTCATTCAAAGCCGTAATCCTCGCCCTGTTCCTCCCGGATTATCATCGGTCCGCGCAACGAAGCTCTCCCTCCGGCTGGGCGACGCTTTCCGGAATGAGCAACGCGGGACGGGGAGGGGGGGGGTACACTCACACATGCACGGGGGAAGGGGGGGGAGGGGGGGTATGCGGAAGGGATATGGTAAATAAGTGTGTGTGGGGGGGGGGGGGGAAGGGCGTGTGTGTATGTAGATGGGGAATGAAAGAGAGAGAGTGGGGCAAGTGGAAAAGATTGATACATAA
>NC_091564.1:34467342-34479842 GCF_042767895.1 Penaeus vannamei | reverse complement strand
GGGAAGAAAGGAAGGAGGAAGGAAAGAGAGGAAGGGGAGGAAGGAAGAAGGAAGAGGAGGGAGGAAGGAAGGGAAGAAGGAAGAAGGGAAGAGAGAAGGGAGGAAGGAAGGAGGGAAGAAAGTAAGAGAGCAGGGGGGAAGGGAAGAAAAGAAGGAGGAAAGACAGAAAGGAGGGAGGAAAGCAAGAAAGGAGGGGGACGCGAAAAAAGGAGGGGAGGAAAGCAAGAAAGGAGGGAAGAAGCGAAAAAAGGCAGGAGGAAGGGAAGAAGGGAGATAGGAAGGGAAGAGAGGAAGGAAGAAGGGCTACGGAGGGCAAGTCGAAGGCGAAGGAGAGAACGGAGTATTAGGGCATGGAAAGGGGAAGGAAGGGGCACACAGAAGAAGATAAGAGGGAAATAGAAGGGGAAATAAAGGAGCGTGGGAGGTACAGTAAAGAAGAAGGAGAGAGAGAGAGAGAAAGAGAGAGAGAGAGAGAGAGAGAGAGAGAGAGAGAGAGAGAGAGAGAGAGAGAGAGAGAGAGAGAGAGAGAGAGAGAGAGAGAGAGAGAGATCAGAGAGAAAGAAAGGTGCCGAGGGGAACTATGTAAGGAAGAAAAAAGGGGGAAGGGATGAAACGCTAATAAATAAGCAAACCGGAGGAAAATGTAGAAGAAAAAAGGAAGGAGAGGAGAGGCGTGCGGCATCTCCATCACTTCCCACTTCTTTCTTCCTTCTTTCTTCGCTTTCTTTCTCTCTCCATCTCGAAAGAATGGGGAAGAGGAAGCAGAATAAGAACTAAACAAGTAGGAGAGTCGGAAAACAGGAAATTCAACGAGGACAAAAACGAAAACAAGAAAAAGAAAAGGCTACAAAAAGAATAGAAAATAATAACCGCCAATTGAGCGCATGCAATGCACGTGCAACAAAGCAAACGGGGAGCGGAAAGACGGAACGATGGGAGGGGGAGAAGAGAAGAGAAGAAAAGTGGAAGAGGCAGATGAAAGGAAGGAGAAAGAGTAGGGAGGAGGAGGAGGAGGAGGAGGAGGAGGAGGAGGAGGAAAAGGAGGAGGAGGAGGAGGAGGAGAAGAGGAAAAGGAGGAGGAGTAGGAGGAGGGGTGGAGGAGGAAAAGAAAGGGCGTAGAGGAAGATGAGGGAGGGAGGGAGAAGGTGAATAGGAAAGGAAGAGGAGACAAGGGTAGATGAATAAAAAAGAAAAGGAGAGAAGCGGAGGAGAGGAAAAGCGGAAATCAGAGTAAGAGGGAGAAGTGAGAAGGCGGGAGGCAAATGCAATGGGAAGAGTAAGGAGGAGAGAGATAAAAGACGAGAGATAAAAGAGGGGAATAGAACGGAGAGAGAGTAGAGAGCATGCGGGGAGGCAACGAAAGAAATAATGATAGAGGAATGAGCAAACTAAATTCCTTCTGCTGCATGGAAGGAAGGAAGGAAGGAGGGACAGAAAATAAGAGGGAAGAGGAGGGGACAAATTAAGAAGGTAAAGAGAAAGGGAGAGTGAAAGGAGAAAAAAGCCCAGGAATTCAGTAAAGGAGGATAGAGAGAAAAAGGAAAAAGAAAAAAAATCCACATCATACAAGGAACCAATGCACCATATTAGTCATCATCGTCTTTAAAATCACCACGGTTGCAGCTGTCGTCATTTTCATCCTCATGGCTAATAACCCTGTAGTATATGGCAACGCATGTTCCATTTAATAGCAATAATAACCTTTTTCTTTACACACTTTGGGGCCATCTTGAAGAAGTGAGTCTTAGCATGTTTTTCTTTTTTCTTGTGCGTCGGTTAATACGTGTTATTAATATAATTATCATTTATTATCGTTATTCTAATCATCATTACATCATCACCAAAATCACTATCATTTACCTATCTAGTTCAACATGTTCCTCATTATCGATGCATACGATATCGTTCAGGCGCCTCGCCACGTCTCACAGAAAACATCTAATGAAGTCATCTTATAGGTAAAAAAACGACTTTAACCGCTACTTAACCTATTAAACTAAATTGACACAATGCGAATAAAATGAAAACTTGAAAACTGTAAACTCCACATTCCCGAATCGAGTATAAAACAATTAATTAACACGAGTCTCTTGTACGATAACTGAGGGCCGCCGGAGGCACGACAGCGGACTATTTGCTGCCAGATGTACGACTGCGGTCACGCTGAGCCGGCACCACACACATGGCTTCCGAACACCGATGCGGGTGTCATTTTTTTAAAGTTCTCATTTCCCATTTTAATCCCCCGTCCCTTCGCCCAAAGTCTCTCTCTCTCTCTCTCTCTCTCTCTCTCTCTCTCTCTCTCTCTCTCTCTCTCTCTCTCTCTCTCTCTCTCTCTCTCTCTCTCTCTCTCTCTCTCTCTCTCTCTCTCTCTCTCTCTCTCTCTCTCTCTCTCTCTCTCTCTCAACGCTTGTCTTGGGATAGTTCACCCGTGAATCTTTTTTCTCCTGCTTATGGGCTCCTTAGAAGTTGGCCGTGTGCAGCTTACGAGAGAGGGAGAGAAGGCGAAGCAGAAGAGAGGAGAAGGTCTAAGGAGGATAATGGGAGATAAGGAAAAAACTGGATAACATACTCAAATCCATTTTCGAGAAAAAAACAGTCATAAATCACACCGAAATGGAACGAAAGAGAAATCTCATAAAGAATACAAAAGCAAAATTAATAATTCGAGAAATAGAGAGAACGCCGACGAACGTCAAAAAATAAGAAAAAATGAAAAACATGCCTGTGAGATAAGGAAGAGAGGAGAGAAGAGGAGAGAGGAGAGAAGAGAATGTGGCAGGTAAATATAGCCTGGACTAAACGATCATTGATGCCAAAGTGTGGGCAACCAGCGCCATGACGTCACGAGGCCCACGTCCGTGTGGGGGAGGGGGAGGCTTTGTAGGTGTGGGGGGTGTCAAGGGTAGGGGGGGGGTAGAAGCATGAATCTGTGTGTGTGTGTGTGTGTGTGTGTGTGTGTGTGTGTGTGTGTGTGTGTGTGTGTGTGTGTGTGTGTGTGTGTGTGTGTGTGTGTGTGTGTGTGTGTGTGCGCGTGTGTGTCTGTATACGTGCGTATGTGTGTATGTATCTAGATGGATATGCGTATCCATATTCAGAAATGTATAATCAATCTAGCAAAAGGTGTGTCTACGAGCAGTGTACGCCACGTGCGTGCGCGCGCGGCCTTCTCCTCGGAGAGCCGAGACGTGGCGAACAGACTGCCCTCTGGGGTGTCATTGGTACGGCAGTCTTGTCCTCTCCTCTGTGGCGCGCGTCCCGTGCTGTGGCGACCGCTGTGCACTGTAAAGTATGCTGCGTGCGATGTGCGGCGCTCCACCTGTACCGCGACGCCCGCGACATGCCCCGCGCCGCGTGCCCTGCCCTGAGGCGTGGCTTTTCGGCGGGGAGGAGGGCTTCGGGAGGCTTCCTGCGTCGCCGAGACGGTCGGGCCGCTCGAGGGGGACGCAGCGGTTCCCCTAAATGATCATGTCGTTCGTTAGTCGAGGTTCCGGCGGTGGAACTGCGACAAACGGAACCGAGAGAGGAGAATGAGGAATACCGAGAAGAAAAGGAGGAAATGGAACCGAAGGAGGAATAGGAAGAAAATACGTTAAATAGAGAAGAAAAAAAGGAAACGAAGCCCAAAGTGGAATAGGAGGATGAGGAAGAATTTAGAAGAAAACGGATGAAGATAAGGCATACTGTGGGAAGAGGAGGAGGAGGGATATCGAGGGAGAGGAGCATGAGGAAAAGGAGAGAGAAGAATAGCAAGAAGTCAAAAATCAGATAACGCAGCCGAGGCTAACACAATCACAAAAGGGAAGACAATTATAAAAAAGAACAAAATAATAATAATAATAATAATAATAATAATAATAATAATAATAATAATAATATCAATATCCTAATATCCATAATAATACCCTATCACTAATAATAATCATCATAAATAACAACTATAATTATAAAAATAACAAAGATCATAATAATAATAATAATTAAAAAAAAAAACCTTGCCCCTAACCCACACGCCTCGGCCTACAAACCAACGATGCCAGAAACTCCCCGACAAAAAATTCATTAACAAACTACGCCATTACAACACTGGCCTTAAGTGGATTATTATTGCGAAGTGTTCTTGGGAGGGGGAAGGAAGGGAGACGGGGGGGAGGGGGTAAAGAGGGCATGAACAGGAGGGGAGGGGGTAAAGAGGGCATGAACAGGAGGGGAGGGGAAAGGACCTGGGGGGGTATGGGGAAGGGGCCAGGGAGGGTATGCCGGCTTGCTATTTTTTTTTTTTTTATCCTGTGTCGTAATAGCGGTGTTGCCAATGCAATGAGTGGTGATTTGTCTCGACTTTGTAATCCGAGGAAGAATGAGGGTGATGGAAGACGGGGGAGGGGGAGGGGGAGGGAGGGGGAGGGAGGTACAGGAGGAGAGAGGAGTACACATGATGAGACAGGAATATATCTCCTTCATTATCATACACACATTTTATATATACATCAAATCATCACTACATGTATACATAGAAGATACATACATACATATAAGCACACACACACACACACACACACACACACACACACACACACACACACACACACACACACACACACACACACACACACACACACACACACACACGATGCTTATATGTATGTATGTTGTATGCATACCTATATATCGTGTTAATGTGATTTATATGTAAACTATCTATGATAAAGAAGTAGGTATCACACACACTACCAAATGCATAATATATATATATATATATATATATATATATATATATATATATATATATATATATATATATATATATATATATATGGAGTAATCAGAAAGCATCAGAAAACGAGAAGACAGACAGGATAAGAGCGAAGACGGGGGAATAAAGCGGCGTGGGAAGATAGAGAAGGGGAAAGGAGAACCAAGGGAAATGAATTTTGCGCTAGAGGAGGGGAAGCAAGAGGAGCTGGAGAAGGAGGAAAGAGGGAAAGGGGGAAAGAGGGGAAGGGGAGGAGGAAGAAGGGGAGTAAAGGAAGGGGAGGAGAAGGAGGAGGAAGATGGAGAGGGAGGAGGAGGAGGAGGAGGAGGAGAAGGAGGAAGAGGAGGAGGAGGAAAGGGAGGTAGAGGGGAGGGGGAGGAGGAGGAAGAGGGGGAGGAGGGAGGGAGGAGGAGGAGGGGGAGGAGGATAGGAAGGAAGAGGAGGAGGAGGAGGGAGAGGGAGGAGGAAGAGGAGGAGGAAGGGGGAGGAGGAACGGCTGGCGAAAGGAGGGAACAAAGAAGAAGTTTGAAAATGAGGAGGAAAAGAAAATGTGAAGTGTTAAACTTTAAAAACAATAAAAATTGCAATAACGAAGGTGATTCTGACGGTAATGATGATGATGGATGATAAAAAGACTAAAATTAAGATGAAGCCAAAGATATAGATACAGATAAAGATAACACCAACACCAACAGGAATAATCAACACGAGTTTCTCCTCCTCTTTACACCCCCCACCCCCACCCCACATCCGCCCCCATCCCCCTATCAAGAGGTCAATCGAGCGTGACGCCTCGTAGTCGAGACCAATTATTCACAACAACAACAACAACAAAAATAAAGCAAACGAGCGAAACATGCCCCTCCCCCCCCCCAAACCCCCGCCCGCCCCGCACGCTGGGTCATTTGCGACAAAGAGGTTAATGAGGCTGTAATTAAGAGCGGCACAAAATCCGAATTCGGTGACAATAAATTCTGAGGTCATTGCGGTTAAGGATACAGAGGGAAGGAGGGGGAGGGGGAGGGGGAGGGGGAAGGGAGAGGGGGAAGGGGAGAGAGAGGGAGAGGGAGGGAGAGGGAGAGGGAATAGGGGAGAGGGAGGGAGAAGGGAGAGGTGAGAGAGAGGGAGAGGGAAGAGAGAGGAAGAGAGGAATAGGGGAGAGAGGGAGAGGGAGAAGGGGAAGGTTAGAGGGAGAAGGGGAGGGTGAGGGGGGAAGGTGAGAGGGAGAAGGGGAGGGTGAGAGAGGGAGAAGGAGGGAGAGGGTGAGGGGAGGGTAGAGAAAAGGAAAGGGGGGGTCCTGGAGGGTAGGGAGATGGGAGAAGAGAAGACTGTGGGAGGGAGGTGGGCTGCAGTGAGAGGGAGAGGAAGGGAGGGAGGTGAGGAAAGGCTGAGAGAGAGAGAGAGAGAGAGAGAGAGAGAGAGAGAGAGAGAGAGAGAGAGAGAGAGAGAGAGAGAGAGAGAGAGAGAGAGAGAGAGAGAGAGAGGAGAGAGAGAGAGAGAGAGAGAGAGAGAGAGAGAGAGAGAGAGAGAGAGAGAGAGAGAGAGAGAGAGAGAGAGAGAGAGAGAGAGAGAGAGAGAGAGAGAGAAAATGAAATGGGGGGAAGGGTGAAAGGAACACCGAGATCAGGGACGCGGGTATGGAAGCGAGAATGGAGGGCAGAAGAAGAAGAAGAGAGGAAGCAACAGAGAGGGAGAGACTGGACGGACGGGAAGGGGGTGAGGGTGGAAGGTAGAAAGAAAAGTCGAAGAGGGGAGTGAGGCGAAGGCAAGACGGAGAGAGGACTGAGAATAAACGAGGATATACGAGCAACAAAATAATAACAAAAATACACATACACGCACAAATATATATGAACACACACACACACACACACACACACACACACACACACACACACACACACACACACACACACACACACACACACACACACACACACATACACACACACACACACATATATATATATATATATATATATATATATATATATATATATATATATATATATATATATATATATATATATATATTTATATATTTATATATATATATATATATATATATATATATATATATATATATATACATATATATATACATATATAAATAAAAATACATATACATTTCGCGTCCCTCTACCCCCCCAGTTTTCAGATTCCTCGGGTAACGAAATCTGGACGGAAACCCATCACTGAAATGTGTCAAACAAACCAAACAAACGAAGGACATCTGCATATGCCTCGCACCTTAGTCTCCGGCGCAGGTGTGCGAGGCAGAGGCTTAGCACAGGTGTTCGACGGGGCGAGCGGAAAGGACATACTCCCACACGCCCGCACACTTACGTTCATATATCCATGGACAAGTAAAAATATTCAGGCAATCACATCCATAAATGCATATATCAACACACGCATACACATGCACGTTCCGATGCATAATACACACACACACACACACACACACACACACACACACACACAATATTACCAAAGACATTCAGTCACATACCATATGTCTACACATATACATGAACACCTACGTAATAATCACACATGCACACGCAGACACCCCGGCACAAGTGTACACTGACACAGTTCTTTTCGTACACTCTCCCTTTCTATTGTGGTGGTGTAGCTTTCGACTCTGAAGGGAAAATAGAACGGTGGGAGGAAGAAGAGAGAGCAGGAAGGACGAAGGAAAGAAGGGAAGAAGTGTAGCCGGAAATAAAGATAGGCAGATAGATAGATAGATAGATACCCAGTGGTGGACATTGTAGATCTCTATAGATACGGACAGAGAGATTGATAGATATAGATTGACAGATAAATACAGATAGATAAAAAGAGAGAGGCAAGTATGTATATAGGCACATGAACTGATGAACAGATAAAGATATACTATTTAATTCATCTAATCAAATCCCGGGTCAAAGGACGTAATAAAACTTAGATAAACCAGGAAGACGTCGTAGAGACGACGCAAAAATGAGCCACAGCAAAATCATATGAAGAAAGAGAGAGAGAGCGAGAGAGAGCGAGAGAGAGAGAGAGAGAAAGAGAGAGAGAGAGAGAGAGAGAGAGAGAGAGAGAGAGAGAGAGAGAGAGAGAGAGAGAGAGAGAGAGAGAGAGAGAGAGAGAGAGAGAGAGAGAGAGAGAGAGAGAGAGAGACGGGGATGATAGAGGTAGATAGATAGATAGAGATAGAGAAAGAGATAGATAGATAGATATAGAGAGGAAGGGGAAACGACAATAAAATATGTAAGTACGTGAATAAACAATAAAGCTACATTAATGGCATTTACACCACTATAATAATACTTTTACTTCCTTCTTTTTCTTCTTCTTCTTCTTTCCTCTGCCAATACTGTAGCATTCTTGGCGTTGTTGAACACAATGATTTTTGAAAGAATTTAAGTAAACTGCTGAATCGACTGTGTGTGTGTGCGTGTGTGAGAAAGAGAAAGAGAAAGAGAAAGAGAAAGAGAGAGAGAGAGAGAGAGAGAGAGAGAGAGAGAGAGAGAGAGAGAGAGAGAGAGAGAGAGAGAGAGAGAGAGAGAGAGAGAGAGAGAGAGAATGAGGATAGGCAGATAGACTCTAGACAAAACCACGACCTAAAGATTTTTAAAAAACATGTCCAACATAAACACATAAAAAAAGAAGACAAGAAAATAAATAAAAAAACTTACTGACGAGACACGATGCAATAAGAGCGCTCGAGACTATGAATACACAGCAAATAACGACCTTAAAGCCTCACGCCGGTTGACTGGCCATGTGGACATGCCTATTTCTGGAATGTTCTCACTCGTCCATGCGGGAGGATGGAAATGGGGGGAGGCAGGGGAGGGGGGCGAGGGGTTGGGGGGGGTGTGTGTGGATGTGGAGGGACGGCGGGGAAGGGTGAAAGGGAGGGGGGATAAGGTGAGAGGAAGGGGAGAGGGAAATGTAGGAAGGGGCAGCTGACGAGGGGAAATGTGGGAGCTGCGAAAGGGAAATGAGGGAGCTGAGAGCGGGGGAGAAGGGAAATGAGGACGAGAGCGGGAGAAGGGAAATAAGGGAGGGGTGAGGGGAATGAGGCGGGGAATGAAGGGAGGATACGGCTGAGGGAAAACAGCGGAAATGGGCAAAGAGGGATGAGCGGGTGGCGGCGAGAGGAGGGAGGGGAGGAAGGGATGTCAGGTCACTAAAGGTCAAACAAATAAAATCAGGCAAAGCCAAACTACCAAAATATACCCACAACCTCACATACACCACCACCCCCACCCCCACTCCTCCTCCCCCTTCTTTCCCCCATTAACCCTCCTTCCTCCTTCCTCCCTGCCTCCCCCCCCTTTCACCCCACGCCATTTACGCCCTCACGACGTGCCAATACGACACCACGTAAGTGCGTGATGGCATGTTCCGCGGAAGCTAAAATGTGGAATGAAGCGAGGTATGTGCTACCCATGAGAGCGAGGAGGAGGAGGAGAGAGAGGAGGGGGGAAGGAGGAGAGAGAGGAGGAGGGAAGGAGGAGAGAGAGGAGGGGGGAAGGAGGAGAGAGAGGAGGGGGGAAGGAGGAGAGAGAGGAGGTGGGAAGGAGGAGAGAGAGGAGGGGGGAAGGAGGAGAGAGGAGGGGGAAGTAGGAGAGAGAGGGGGGAAAGGAGGAGAGGAGGAAGGGTCAGGGAGGAATGGAGGGAAGGGAAGGGAGAGGAGGGCAAGGAAGGAGAAGGGAGAGGGGGGAAGAGGGAGAGGAGAGGAGGGGAAGGAGGGGGGTAGGAGGAAGAGGAGAAAGGAGGAGGAGGGGAGGGGAAGGAAGGAGGAGAGAAAGGGCGAGAGGAAGGAAGGAGAAGAGAGAAAGGGGGGGGGGAAGGAAGGACGGAGAGAAAGGCGGACGAGAAGGAAGGAAATAGAGGAGATAGAGGGGGATGGGAGGGGATACAGGATGAGAGGGGGGAGGAATGGGTTATTCTAGGACGTGTAAACGGCCATACTTGCCCGTCCATCCTGATGGCTTTGGGCGTTAATGAGGAAATGGGAGAAGGGAGGAGGTGAGAGAGCAAAATACAGCCAGAAAGATAGTGATAGATAAAGAGAGAGACAGACGGGGGGATGGGGATGGGGATGGGGAGGAAAGGGAGGGAAAGGGAGTACAAGGGAAGAGAGAGGAAGAGAGAGAGAGAGAGAGAGAGAGAGAGAGAGAGAGAGAGAGAGAGAGAGAGAGAGAGAGAGAGAGAGAGAGAGAGAGAGAGAGAGAGAGAGAGAGAGAGAGAGAGAGAGAGAAAGGCAAAGGTAGAGATAGAGATAGAGATAGATAGATAGATAGATAGAGAGAGAGAGAAAGGCAGAGACAGAGATAGAGAGAGAGAGAGAGAGTGAGTTATGAAAATAAATACGCAATGACATAGTCCCAAGAGAAAGTAGCATCCGTCCTTCACTTGTTTTGTGGAGGAAATGTAGATAGAAGATAAGGGAAAGGAATTGGGGCGGGAGGGGGGGGTGCAACAATGACATCACTTCCGGCCATATACACACAGCATATACCCTTCTACTAACGCCTGCTATATGTATAACATTACACACTTACACACAAACACACCCACACACCCACCCACACACAGACACGCGCACACACACACACACGGACACACACACATATATACACTCTAGCCTGTCTCAGTCTGTCTCACAACAATATCAAACATCAACATAATTGAATAATGCCACTGTCATGCCCATCAACAAGAATGCAAACAACCCGCACAGGCATCGCCGACATCAGGATGGAACAGAAATATAGAAACAATTTAAATAATTTCACTAACGAAGTAAACAATTCGCTAACGAAATTGCAGCAATTGCCGAACCAGCTAATGAAGGGACGTACCAATTAACCATTGAAACAATTATCGACTCGCTTAATGGATCAACGAGCCATCGCACGTGAACCAACGAGACAATTCACGAAAACGGACACTGCCGAACCAACGAGAAAACTCACGAAAACGGACATTGCCGAACCAACGAGACGACTCACGAAAACGGACACTGGCGAACCAAAGAGACGACTCACGAAAACGGACACTGCCGAACCAACGAGACGACTCACGAAAACGGACACTGCCGAACCAACGAGACAATGCACGAAAACGGACACTGCCGAACCAACGAGACGACTCACGAAAACGGACACTGCCGAACCAACGAGACAATGCACGAAAACGGACACTGCCGAACCAACGAGACAATGCACGAAAACGGACACTGCCGAACCAACGAGACGACTCACGAAAACGGACACTGCCGAAACAACGAGACGACTCACGAAAACGGACATTGCCGAACCAACGAGACAATACACGAAAACGGACACTGCCGAACCAACGAGACAATGCACGAAAACGGACACTGCCGAACCAACGAGACAACTCACGAAAACGGACACTGCCGAACCAACGAGACGACTCACGAAAACGGACACTGCCGAACCAACGAGACAATGCACGAAAACGGACACTGCCGAACCAACGAGACAACTCACGAAAACGGACACTGCCGAACCAACGAGACGACTCACGAAAACGGACACTGCCGAAACAACGAGACGACTCACGAAAACGGACACTGCCGAACCAAAGAACGCACGTCGAACCAATTTGCAAACCGGTCACGTGATGCGCCATATATTACCGAGTAGGCCTACTTAACGAACGATAACCACACGAACCTATTACGAAACCAGCCCGTGAGAACCAAATCCGACCACCGAACCAGCCAATGACACAGCGAACCAAAACCCGAACCCGCCAGCCATCCACCGAAACCAAACACCGAGTCGCCCAATCAACACGCGAATCCTTTTCCGAATCCACTTCAAAACAAATGAACCAACGGCGGAACCAGCCAATCCTCGAGGGAAACGACCTGCCGAATCGCCTAATGAGCACACGAACCAATTAGCGAACCAGGTAATTGGCGAGCGAACCATCTAAGCCACAGCTGAGGTTATTATCGAACCGGCAACCGACCGAACCAGTAAACCGAAGCACCAAACAATTCACCGCGATTCCAAACGAGAAGGGAAAGCATAGAAGAGAATAAAAATGGGGAAGCCGAAAGGAGGAGGATAATAATAATAAAAATATGAAAAGTGAAAGAAATAACGAAAAAATCTAAGAAAAAAAGGAAAGAAAGAAAAAACGAAATAAAAGGGAAGGCAGGAAAAGAAGATAACCAACAAAATAAGGAAAAGGAAGGAAGGGAGATGGCAACTGAAGAGGATATGGGGGGAATGTGAAGGAGATAAAGGGTGCTCACAGAGGGACGAAAAATACAAAGGATTTGGAGGAAGGGGGAGAGAATAAAGAAGGAACAAGGGGGAGGGAATAAAGAAGGAGCAGGGGGGGGGGGAGGATTAAAGGTGATCAGCAAATGGAAATGATGATGGTACTGATAATGATAATGATGCTAATGATGATGGTAATGGTAATAATAAAGAGAGAGGGAGATGATGATAATGATAATAATGAGATGATGCTAATTATGGTGATGATGATAATAATAATGATGATAATGATAATGATAAAGGTAGCGTTGGTGGTGATAACGATAATGGCTTTAATACCGTTACGATAATGGCGTTGGAGATACGAGAATGGCGATTATGGTGAGGATGAAGATGAGGGGGGAAACAGAAAGGGAAGGGAGGAAGGGAGGAGGAAGGAGGGGAGGAAGGAAGAGAAGGAAAGGGGAGGGGGAAGGGGAGGG
>NC_091564.1:34442342-34447342 GCF_042767895.1 Penaeus vannamei | reverse complement strand
AGAAGAGAAGAGAAGAGAAGAGGCGAGAGAGAAGAGAGAAGAGAGAGAGAGAAGAGAGAGAGGGAAGAGAGAGAGAGAAGAG
Source organism: Penaeus vannamei (assembly GCF_042767895.1). NCBI lineage: Eukaryota > Metazoa > Arthropoda > Malacostraca > Decapoda > Penaeidae > Penaeus > Penaeus vannamei. The sequence goes on along the minus strand of NC_091564.1, from coordinate 34,447,260 downwards.
AGAGAGAGAAGAGAGAGAGAGAAGAGAGAAGAAAGAGAGAAAGAGGGAGGGAGAAAGAGAGAGAAAGAGAGAAAGGCCAGACCGGCACGAACACCAACGCGAAGAGGGACAAGAGCGAAAGGAAACGAACGAAGCCGAAAGGAAACAACCAGATAACCGCTCTCCTTCTCCCTCTCCTTACGAGAAAAAGCAACCGAACACAGTCAAATCAACACCGCCCATCAAACCCACCGTAGCCCTGAACCCTCTCCATCGATTCCACCCACGCATCCGAACACAGCCGAACGCAAAACACTAGAGCCACAGCGAGCAGTGTGGACACCTATCCCTCACACCACACACACACACGCACACACACGTCAAAAGCAAACCCACGCACATGTGAATACCGCGGAGCCGCCCGCCGCCCACGCAGGAAGGGACGCACGCAAACACGCAATCACACGCATGCGCACGAGCAAAACTCCAAAACAAACGGAAAACAAATATAAACAAATCTATCCAGACGCAAATATTCACAACACAACACACACACACTGACACTGACACGAACGAACAAGAGAGACAGACAGACAGACATGCACATGCATCATTCAAAATCCCCCCCCCCACGCCCCTTCCTATAATAATAAAAATCCGAACACGATTGCCACGATGAAAACAAACTGAACTTCATTTGCTTCTTATCGAGTCCTTCACCTGTCTGCCCACACCTTATCATAACTGCCCCGATTACGAGGGGAGGGGGAGAGGGAGGGGGAAGGGGAGGGGGAGGGAGGGGGGAGAGAGGAGGGGAAGGGAAGGGAGGGGATGAGGGAAGGCGAGAGGGATGGGTAGGGATGGGGAGAGGCAGGGAAGGGAGGCGGGAGGGAGGGCGAGAGGGGAAGGGAAGGGAGGGGGAGAGGGAGGGGGAGAGGGGAAGGGAAGGGAGGGGGAGAGGGAGGGCGAGAGGAAGGAAGGGAAGGGGGAGAGGGAGGACGTGAGGGGGAAGAGAAGGGGAAGGGAAGAAGGGAAGGGAGGGAAGAGGGAGAGCAAGGAGAGAGCTGGAGCAGAGGATCAGGGAATAGGAAGGGGGAGGAAAAAGGGAAAAGGGGAGGAAAGATAGAGGCTTGGGGAGGGACAAGGAAAGAGAGAAGGGGAAGGGGGGTTGGGGGCGAATAGGAAGAAGGGTTGAGAGTACGGGAGAGAGCAAAGGGGTGAAAAATGGAAGGGAATGGGGGGGGAGGGAGATAAGGAGAGGAGAGGAGATAGGGTGGGGAAGAGTAAATGAGAGTTGACTACTTATGCTACTGACTCCTGGAGATAAGCAAGTGAAGTATGGGTACTGGGGAGGGTGAGGAAAAGAGAAAGAGAGAGAAGAGAGAGGGACGAGAGAGATATAGAGGGACAGAGATAGATAGATAGAGAGATAGAGAGAAAGAAAACAAGAACAAGACACAAGAGAGGAACAGGAGAAGAAGCATACCGAAAGAAGCACACGCACGCCACGATAACAAGAACCAAATAAGAACTCCCGAAAAGAGCACTTGAAATAACACGAACAAAGACAACAACAATAACAACAACAAACCCGAAGAACACGAAGGCGTAGACCCTGCAATCCTCTCCCGGCCCTTCAAACAACCTCCAGTGTCTTAAATCAAAGCAGCTTCCAGTACGCGGAGAAGGAGAGGGAGAAGGAGAGGGAGGAGAGGAAGAAGGAGTGGGAGGAGAGGGAGAAGGAGTGGGAGAAGGAGAGGGATCAGAGTCAGAAGGAGAGGGGGAAGAAGTGGGGGAAGGAGGGGGAGGAGAATCAGAAGGAGTGGGAGGAGTGGGAGGAGAGGGAGAAGGAGTGGGAGACAGAGAGGGATGAGAGTCAGAAGGCGTGGGGGAAGGAGGGGGAGGAGAATCAGAAGGAGGAAGGAGAGGGAGAGGGGAGAAGGAGAGGGATGAGAGTCAGAAGGAGTGGGAGAAGGAGAGGGAGAAGGGGATTCAGAGGGAGAGTCAGAAGGGAGAGGGAGAAGGGGAGTCAGAAGGCGAGGGAAAAAGAGTGGGAGAGGTTAAGAGAAAGAGGAGGGCGTGAGGGAAAATGAGGAGTGTGGGGGAGAAGGAGAGGGCAAGAGAAAGGGCGTGTGATGGAGAGTGAAGAGGGTGGTTGGAAGGGAGAAGGAGAGGCGGAGGGAAAGAGAGTGGGAGGAGAGGGAAAGGGTAACAGAAAGAGGGCGTTAAAGAGAATGAGGAGGGTGGGGGAGGGAAGGGGGAGATGGAGGGGGAGATGGAGAGTGGGAGAGAGAGTAAGAGAAAGAGAGGGCGTGTGGGTGATAAGGAAAGGCAAAGAGTAAGAGTGACAGATAGACAGGGGAGGAGGGAGGGGAAAAAGAATAGACAGGTGTACACAGACAGACAAACAACCACGGGGAGAGATAGACAAACATATAGCATCTACGGACAGAGGAAATACATAAACGAAGAGAGAAGAGAGTCTAGAAAAGAGAGAGAAGAACGAAAAGTGTTGAAGAGCGGAGTGAGTGCGGGAGTGAGGGAATGGGGGGGATGGGGGGGGAGGGGTTGCGTGGCCCTGATCGTCACCTCGCACTCTAAATACGTCGAGAGATCAGCTGTGTTGGCGTTACAGCGAGGCTCTTGTTGGTTCCTTTCACGCTGCTGCTGTTGCTGTTGCTCCAGCGGTTCACACTCCCTTCCTCTTCCTCCTCCTTCACTCTCCTCTCTCTTTCTCTCTTCCAACTCTTACTCATCATCATCATCTTTATCATTCCCGTTCGTACGTCCCCGCTCATGCACTTCTCCTAATCCCCCTTGTACTACTATCTACACTTCTTTATCTTTCTTCTCCTCTTCCTCTCTTCCTTCACTTAAGTTTTCTCTCCACTTGTTTCTCCTGCATTCCCTATCAACGTCTCCCCCGTTGCACCTCTCCCCATGCCTGTGCCCATCGCCAAAAGTGCCCAGATCATCAACACTCCACGTGAGAAACTCCACTGCCTTCTCTCTCTCTCTCTCTCTCTCTCTCTCTCTCTCTCTCTCTCTCTCTCTCTCTCTCTCTCTCTCTCTCTCTCTCTGTCCTCCCTTCTTCCACGTCTCCACTTCTTTTGATTCCCTCTACACCTCCACGTTCTGGTTCATCGACTACTTAATTCCCCTCCTCCTCTCCATCAATATGAATATCATCATCGCCATCATCACCATCATCATCATCATCCACCTCCACTCTGCTCAGCATTCCAAGCCGGCTCTGTAACACCAACCACACCATGTGACACTACCCCCTCCCCCCTTCTCTCTCTCTCTCTCTCTCTCTCTCTCTCTCTCTCTCTTTCTCTCTCTCTCTCTCTCTCTCTCTCTCTCTCTCTCTCTCTCTCTCTCTCTCTCTCTCTCTACGTCCGGGAGGCATAGACATACGCACAAACACATGAGGGAGTGAAGGAGAGGCAGAAAAGTTGGAAAGAGAGGAAAACAACACTGCAAGTTGAAAACATAGGAGGGAGACAGGGAGTAAAAAGAGGGAGAAGGATGGAAAGGGAGAGCGAGCACTCCCCAACACATCAACAGCTGATCATGCGGTGACCCGCTGAAACCATAACAGTCAGGACTCGCCCGTGGCCACGTAACACACACACATACTGCCTCACAACCGACTCATTCACTCCCTCACTCACTCAATTCGCTCTCATCTTACGACGGAGATAAAGGGCGTGTGTGTGTGTGTGGAGGAATGAAAGAAACTTGCTTACCTTTTCGTGTCTTTCATATTCCAGTCCGGGGACCGCATACACCCATTCCACTGTCCCGCGAAACTTAGACTAGCAAGAGCCTCCGGAAGGAGGAAACAATTCCCCTCAAGAAGACCGAGGGCAAAAAAAAGATAAAAAAACAAACTGCTTAAAACTCTTTTCGACTAAAAATTTCTCTCACGGTCCGTCCCTCTCCACCGAAGCCACCCAAGCAACTACGTCACACTGGGCCAGGCGAGCTGAGCCCTGCCGCGAGCGGGCAGCGTCGTGGTCCCTCCGCCATGTTCGTGGTTGCCATAGCGACGGACCGCTCCCGCAACGCACCGCCGCCGCCGCCGCACTCATCTCCCGGAGAGAGGGGGGGAGGGATGGAGACACCGCACCGGCACCAGCATCAGCGTCTCGCGGTGGTGGTAGCGGTAGCGGCAGCGGCGGCATTGGAGGAGGTGGCGGTAGCTGGCTGACCCGAAACTTCATTTGCGATATACAGTTTCAGCCGGACGCGTCCGCTCTCGGGCGCTGACGCAGCGAACGCAACGACATTCCCTCCCCTGCGGCCCTCGCTTTCGAAATCAAATGACGTCCTCGCTCCTCACGTGCCCGTCTGGCACGGCGGCTGGTGGTCAGATAAAGACCACGCAAATAACAGCAGCAACACTGACAATAACAACAATAATAATTTCATTAAATAACAGTTATAAAACAGTTTTTTTCAGCGCCCTGACCGCATTCCTACGCCCATGCACATACGCTCAAGTCTTGTGATGCCTTGTGCCACATAGGCTACCCCCTTTCCCCTCTCCCTTCCCATCCCCCCCCCCGTCAGTCATCCCTACCCACCCGCCCCACCCTCCCCCACCCATACTCCTTCCTTCCAAACTCGTGCCAATGACCAAAATATGGGCATCTCCATACCCCGCCCACTCCCCCGGCCGCCTTCACGCCTCTCCAACCTATTCTCTGCTTCCTCCTCCTTCCTTGCTGCTTCGTCTCTCCGTCTATGTCTTATTCTCCCTCCGCTGTTCGAGTCTCTCCGTTTCTCATTCGCATTCGCTAACGTTTATAATATATCCCTTTGCTTCTCCTTCCTATTTTCATATTATAAATGACTATCAATATATCTTGTATCAATCAATCCATCAAATATAAAAAAACAGATCTATCCATCAACCTTCCATCCCGCCTAT
>NC_091564.1:34409842-34414842 GCF_042767895.1 Penaeus vannamei | reverse complement strand
ATACAAACACACACACAAATACAAACACACACAAATACAAACATACACAAATACAAACACACACACACACAAATACAAACACACACATATATAAATCTAATTACTATAAAAAATAAATTTAATAATTCTAATATTCCTAACAACATAAACAGTAGCATTGACAAGGCTATTCAAAACAATATCAATAATAACATCAATAACACAATACAAAAGTAGCATGTAAAAAAGAGTACCAAATAATCAAAGAACATATTAATCTTTTCTGGTAGAAAATATTGATACCTGTGTGAAAAGAAGTAAAAATTAAACATAACACAGAAAGGGGAAAATATTTAGAGGACACCTGTGTCTCCACCTCTGAATTTGTGCTGATTGGCTAATAATCCTTCACCACATATTCTAAGCAATTCATATTTAAAATAAAGAATTAGCCAGCTTCATCAGGCCACATTATCTATTGTGTAGATTCCTTGATATTGGTCATCACTTGCCATTACACCATTATGTATTGGACTGAACTCTGGACAGTAGGCCTTGAATGAAGTTCATTGTGAGAAATGTAGAAAAATTCAGGAAAGAGAATGAATAACTTCACTGTGCATGCGATGTATCTGACTTCAATTAAATCTTCATTAGAAACAAGTACTCTTCTGAAAAATCAACTGAAACATGTCAGGTACATGCCTTGTGCTGTAGAGTTATTAAAGGAAAAAAATCTGGAAAAAAAGACACCAAAAAGAAAAAAATATAGAAACAGAAAAGGAAAAAAAGAAGTTAGGAAAGAATATATTTAAAACAAGTATTATTTTTCTGGAAGATTTACTGAATACTATCATTATCTAAATCATGCAAAATATGGCAGAATTATCTCAGGATTATCTATCATTTGCAAATAATATTAGATGGGAAAGAGGAGGAGGATGAAGAGGAGAAGACAAAAAGAAAGAGAGGGGTAGAAAGAAGAAAAAAAGAGAAGAAAAAGAAGAGGAGGATGAAGACGAAGAAAAATGAAAATAAAAAGATGATGATGAAAAAGGAGATGGAAAGAAAAAAGAAGAAGAAGACAAAGACGAAGTACAGGAGAAAGAAGAAGAAAAAAACAAGAAAAGAGGACAAGAAAAAGAAGAAGAAGAAAAGAAAAAGAAGAAGAAGGATGAGGAATGAAAAGGTGAAGGAGGAGGAGGAGGAGGAAGAAGAAAAGGAGAAGGCGAAAGAGGAGGAGACTGAGTAGGAGAAAAAGGAAAAGCAACAAGAAGAGGATGAGAAGGAGAACAAGAGGGTGAGGATGATGAGTTGGGGGATAGGAGGATGAGGATTCAGAGAATGAGACAGAAGAGAGGGAGGTGTAGAAACAGAGATATGAAGGAAGATGAAAAATATAACAAAAGTAATAGCATCAAAATAGTACCAAAAATAACTGTTGCAGTATAACAGCTGTTGTTCATGTATTAGTATTATTACTACTACAACTACTAAAACTACTACTACTACTACTACTCCTACTACTTCTATTCCTACTACTACTACTACTACTACTACTACTACCACCACCACCACTAGTACTACCACCACCACCACCACTACTACTACTACTACCACTACCTACTACTACTACTCCTATTACTACTACCACCACCACCACTACTACTACTACTATCACTACTACTACTACTACTACTACTACTAAAGGTAATCATGATGATCATCATTATAAAAATAATGACACAGAAACATACAAAAATCAATAACAATCAAGATAATTATAGAGGGGGGGAAAGCAGTAAAGACAATGATGGTGAAAATAATGAGTAGAATTACAAGAAGACAATAGCAATAACAATCTTAAGCACGGTAACTGACCTGATTGTGTTGTCCGTTGGAAGACTAAAATTTGGAAGCTCTGCAGTAAAATCTTGGGTCTGAAAGCCAAAAAACAGAGATATTATCTTATAAAATGTGTTAATTCTATGTTCATGCTATCTATGTGCAAAGTGATGCATTTCAGTATCGTCAATAAGATGATGAAAAGGATGGTACAATGATATGATATAAGGGTGTTGAATCAGATTTTAATATCATATTCAATGTAATTTCGTAAAATTTCATGGAAATCAATGGATAGCATACCAACAATATTCACTGATAAAACATAAAAATGGTCAATTTAATTGAACCATAATTACATATTGATATGTCAATCTGTTCCTCTTCCATCAAACCATTTAAACAGAAGAGAGGTTGGAACACGTTTTGGATTGTTATGAACATTCAATAATAATATTCATAATCAAAATGACGATTACGCTGTGATGATGCTGACAGTAATAATAATAATCATTATCACTATAGGTAATAATTATTTCAATAACGATTACTGAAATAATAATCAATGATACACTCTTCCTTATAATTCAATATACCTGTAATAACAGCTAAGAAAAGAAAGATATTTATAACAGTACTATATAACGTATAATAATGGACAAGAAAATCTTCATAACCAGGATATCTGATACTAAATATGTATATTAATTCTATTTCTAATTCTGTTGTAAATTCTTACTCTCAATTCTAAATGTTCACTTATCATATATTCTTTAAATGGATGTGCCTTTAACTTGTTTAAAATTGGGAGACACTTGCAGAAATAATCATAGTTACCCTAAGCCTTTACTCTCCTTGCATATTCTATTTACTGAAATACATTTCCTACTAATAAAAGTCAATATAAATTCTGTAAGTCTAAAGAAGGTCAACATAATAAAAATAAATTTCAATGCAATAAACAAACCAATTTCATATAATTTTCTCTATACATCAAAACTGTAAGTCTAGAGCAAGTCAACATATTAAAATATATCTAAATCCAATAAACAAAATATATATACACCTTTTCTCAACCCTGTACATCACATTTTTCTCAATATATCAGTCCTGTATGTCTGGACGAAATCAATAAAATAAAATATTTTAAAATGTAATAAATAAAACAAAAAGATTTTTCTTTTCCTGAATACTGCACGTTATTACATTTCACCACTACTTAATGTCTCTCCAATACTGCTTGGGATTTCTATGTCAGTTCTTACAAATATTCCCTGAAAAGCTATATATCACAAAGAATATCTTCAAAAATTAATTATTAACAATTATCTAAACCTTTACTACCACACTATCCATATAATTATAATACTAAAGAAAGTTATGAGTAAATTATTCAACTTTTAGCCAATATGGATACATTTATAACGGTAGTTCCTCACGTCTAAGATCTAAAATATCCCAATCAAGGTTCTGCGGTTATGAATCTCACTATCTCATTCCTTGAAGTTTTTGGTAAAAAGTTTTTACTCTTAATAACACATCACTGCTGTTAAAGTTGTTATTATTATCTTTAATACCATTACTGTCATTACAGTTATTATCACTGTTACTATTATCTTTATTTTTCTTATAGTCATTATAATAATGATTATCATCATCATCATCAATACTATCATTACTATCATAATTATTACTATCATCATCATTATCATTACTATTATAATTATCATTATTATTATTATCATCATTACTACTACTACTATCATTATCATTATCATTATATTATTAGTAATAACAAACAGTAATAAAAGTAAATACTGTTCTTGTAGGACATTCAAGGAATGGGCTAAACAGGTGCAGTCAGATAGGCTTAGTAATTGACTCCTTCCTTAGTACTAAAGTGCTTCAGGAGCCATTAGGTCTCTTTTTAAAAATGCACTCCCCTTGTTAATTGGTTAAAATTGAAATATTTGAGTCACTAATCCATAATACTAATACTTCTACCTAAAAACTGACCACAAGAATAATAAATACATTTGTCTCTAAATGAACCTTATAATATAACTTTATTTATTTGACTGAAGTGAATTTTCAACACAAGAGCTGCTCATCATTTGTAATTATGAATATGTATTGGATATGGCATTTGTAATAACAGCGTATCATATTCAGGTGTGATGAGGTGAACATATCTTTGATAATTATTTACAGTTATACTTCGGAAAAATACATACAAATAGATAAAAATGTCTTATGGAGGAACCAAACAACACTTCCAGCTATACTTATTAATCTGTGCAAGTGAAAGATATCAGGATAATGAAATATGAAAAAGAATATTTGATGTGATTCCAGCTGTTGCCACAGCAAAAGCCAACAAACATCTACTGTGTATATTCTTCTATGATGGACATTGTAGATCCTTTCTGTAATTTGCTGTCAGTTAAGGTCCAAGGTCTGCCTTGGTAAAATATATGCAGTAGAAGTTTGTGACGCATAAAAAACACAGGCAATCTCTTGATGCGGTCTTACTCTGGACAATTACCTCTGCTATTTGTAAAAAATTGTGGAAGAAAATTTTTGAAGCTCATGTTCTCCTTTATGAATATTACCTTTTACAAGGCATTTATTAATTTGCCTGGTATGTAAACTAATTTGTTAATGTCTAAATAAACGCTTTGAACTTTGAACTCCAGTACTGTCAGTACTGTTAATGTTATTATGATAACAATGGTAATTATCCTAATCATAAAAATAACTGTAATAATATTGATAATGCTAATATCAACAATAATCATCATCCTCATCACCATAATCCTAATCCTAATAATAATAACAACAATAATAATATTAATAATAGATGGAAAACCTTTTTTTTCGGATGATTTAAGGAACAGTGTAAATGACGGAGGTCAAGAAGGCCTTGTAACTTACTCTTTGGTATCTATGCACCATTTGGTATCTATGTGCCATTTATGTGTAAACAAAACTACAATGGACAATGCAAGTACACAGTGCCAATGCATTTATACTGTTTTTTCTTATAATTCAAGCTTGTAAATATTCATTAGCATATTGAAAAACACCAAAATAAGCACACCACTGTGGTAACACTTGGATTGTACATAGAAATCATCATCATTAAAAATAAACAATAATTACCTTTATCTCAATAT
>NC_091564.1:34394842-34404842 GCF_042767895.1 Penaeus vannamei | reverse complement strand
CACATTTATCCACATCAGATTACATCATATCAGGTCAAATCATATCATATCAGATCAAACCTCATCAGATCGCATAAGATCAGGTCACATCAGTTTAGATCATATCAGATACGGTCATATCACATCAGATACGGTCATATCACATCAGATACGGTCATATCACATCGGATACGGTCATATCACATCAGATACGGTCATATCACATCAGATACGGTCATATCACATCAGATACGGTCATATCACACCAGATACGGTCATATCACATCAGATACGGTCATATCACATCAGATACGGTCATATCACATCAGATACGGTCATATCACATCAGATACGGTCATATCACACCAGATACGGTCATATTACATCAGATACGGTCATATCACATCAGATACGGTCATATTACATCAGATACGGTCATATCACATCAGATACGGTCATATCACATCAGATACGGTCATATCACATCAGATACGGTCATATCACATCAGATACGGTCATATCACATCAGATACGGTCATATCACATCAGATACGGTCATATCACATCAGATACGGTCATATCACATCGGATACGGTCATATCACATCGGATACGGTCATATCACATCAGATACGGTCATATCACATCAGATACGGTCATATCACATCAGATACGGTCATATCACATCAGATACGGTCATATCACATCAGATACGGTCATATCACATCAGATACGGTCATATCACATCAGATACGGTCATATCACATCAGATACGGTCATATCACATCAGATACGGTCATATCACATCGGATACGGTCATATCACATCGGATACGGTCATATCATATCAGATACGGTCATATCACATCAGATACGGTCATATCACATCAGATACGGTCATATCACATCAGATACGGTCATATCACATCAGGTCAGAATACATCAGATCTGGTCATATCACATCAGTTCAGATTACATCATATTATATCAGATCTGGTCATATCACATCAGATCAGGTTATATTACATCATATTACACCAGATCAGGTCAAATCACATCATATTACATCAAATAAGGTCTATCACATCAATCAGGTGAGATCACATCGTATCAGATCAAGTCTTTTCTAGTGAACGAGTGCGTGGCCATGTTCATATATCTATAAGGATCCAAAGTGACTTACAGCGAAAGTGGAACAAAGTTAATGAATTCATATCAGATACACGTAGTTATATGAGGAATCCGTGCGGTCTCTACGCTGATTTATTTTTAGACTCCATTGCCCTATAGATTCTGCAGCTCCATCAACTATCCCTGTTTCCACCTATCATGTCCATCAGCTAGGTATGCCCTACCCCAGATTTTATATTATAGTTTCCCCCTCGCGCAGGGTAATCAACTCCCAAGGAAATGTGTTAGTTGCAGACTTGACCATAATGCAAATTCTCGAATTATGTGCATAATATCTGAACCATTTCCTCGCCTTAACGAAGCGGCGGAATACCCCCAGCTTGGGAGGATGAATGTGGCGAGGTGTGGTGAACGAAGACAGTCGGTCTCTCCGGCCTTACTATCGGCATCAGGTTCTGCTCCAGCGTCAGCTTGAAGGTCTGCTTCAGCCCCTTCAGTGCCAGTGTCAGCTCCTGCTACTTCGGCATCGACTTGAGACTCTGCTTCGATATCGACATCGCTTTCGACATCTACAACACAAGTTTCGGCACATACAACAGTTCCGACTTCTGCACCTGCTTTAGTGCCAGGGCCAACGCCAATACCACTGCAAATGTTGATGCAGAAGATAGAACAAATGATGCTCATGATGCAGAAACAATTTGCTCAGCAAATACGATTCCAGGAAAAATTGTTTTCGGTGCTTTTTGGACAACGGTTTACCCCTCTACCACCTGAAGCAGAATTCGAAAATCATCTCCTGACAACTGATGGCCCACAGTGACTTTGAGTGCACCACAATGGAACATTAAGATTTAAGGAAACTGTTCATTTTTGTAAAATCATATATATGTTTTTTCCAGTTTTTAGATAGTTAACAAATAAGGCGAGCACTAAGCTGCAGCCCTTCAGGCATGTATATTTAATATTTGAATTTGGCCCTTAAGTCAGTATGTTCAGCCGGATTGAACTGATGCTTGGACTTTTTACAGCTCCTGTTTTTTTTACAGAGCATGTAAACTACTCTGTAAATATATATATTTTTTCAAATCAAATCAATCTCTCTCTCTCTCTGTTCTCCCCCTCCTCTTTATTCATTTTTTCTCATTCTCTCTCTCTTTCTGTGTGTGTGTGTGTGTCTGTAAGTCTGTCTCTCTCATTATTTCCCATTCTCTCCTCTCTCTCTCTCTCTCACACACACACACATACACACATTCATTCTCATTCACTCTCTCTCTCTCTCTCTGTCTCTCTTTTTCTAGAAACTGACAATGTGTTAACAGTAAGGGCGTGACCGAAGGAGCCCCAAAATCGGAAATAAAATGAAGCATAAAAGGATGGACATCTTCGGACTAGATTTCGGAGTATCATTCAGCCATGTTGTATTGGGTCTCCTCGGTCAGCCCATTTGAAGTGGTCTTGTGCCCTTATCGCGATGGAACATAGTGGGCGGGGACGGGTTTTTGGAGCTTGTGTTAATTTTTGGATTCATTAGTCTTGAGAGATTATATTTAGATTTGTGTGTGACTGTATGATGGAACAAGGAATAGATTTTAATCTCATGTTTAAGTAGCATTTGAACCGAACTTTGGAAGTAAGGAATTATATAATGGATTAAATATAAGTTTGTAAGCTTAGTAAGCAAGAAATTATATAATAGATTAAGTATAAGATTAGATTTTTAAGTTTGAGAATCTATTAAGGTAATTTAGCAAATAAAGAATTAATAATTACTTTTGAGAAATCTCAGCCCTACAGGTGTGTTAAACACTGAAGTTTATTAATTTCCACTGGAGAGTAAGAGTAATTTTGTGTTTGGTTAATTATGGTTATCCTCTAAGTATGTATTAGTGAAGTATTTCTTTGGTTAAGCTTTTACATGACTTAGTGACTACTTGGTCATATCAATCTAGTGTCATAAGTGCTTGATTAAGCATATTGTCTTTAATGAGATATATTTCTGGATATTTTCTTGATATGTATTAATTTACTCTTTAATAATGTTCTTAACCTTTGATTTAGTAATTGTGCAAAGACATTAAAAGTAGTATTTCAATAACTTGATTTGAGTATTGCATATATATATATATATATATATATATATATATATATATATATATATATATATATATATATATATACATGTATATATATATATATATATATATATATATATATATATACATATATATATATATATATATATATATATATATATATATATATCTATATATATATATATTCATGTATATATATATATATATATATATATATATATATATATATATATATATATACATATATATATATATATACGTATATATATATATATATATATATATATATATATTTATGTACATATGTATATATGTATATATTTATACATACATACATATATATATATATATATATATATATATATATATATGTATATATATATATATATATATATATATATATATATATATATATATATATATATATATATATATATATCAAATGTTACCTGCCTGAGCAGAACCTTAATTAAAGATAGCACTGATACTACTCTCTCTTGGAAGAGAGAAACTCTTAGTAACCATTCATATAGTAATGAAAGGAGTTACTATGTTAAATTACTCTAATTTACTCTAATTGAGATATTACACCTGCTCGCCGATACCTCGATGACATTATGTTTTTTTGGAAGTCATGGGAGGAACACTGCGAGAACCTTAGAGGCGTCCTTCGAAGACTCCGGAATGCAAATTTGTCGTTAAAGTTGTCTAAGTGTACCTTTTTTTCAGAAAGAGGTTGACTACCTTGGTCATGTCATGTCAGCTGAGGGGATTCAACCACAGCCGGCGAAGGGAAAGGCGATGAGGGAATACCCCCGTCCTCTTGCACTTTGGGACTCGCAGGCTTTTTTAGGAGTTGCAAGCTATTATAGGGAATTCCTTAAGGGATATTCGAACATTTCCAGGGCTTTGGTAGATTTAACCAAAGGGGAGAAGACATCAACAAGAGAAAACTGCAGTTGACCCACAGGCTGTTGATGCTTTTGAGAAGTTAAAAGGGGCACTCAGTGATGATATTGTACTCAGATTTCCGGACCAAGAAAAAGTTTGTGCAAGTGACCGATGCTAGCAAGTTTGCAATAGGGTGTGCCTTGCAGCAGGAAAAAGATGAGGTGACTTTGCAACCCTTGTCGTATTTCAGTCGTCAGCTTAAGGGAGTCGAGTTAAATTACTCTAATTTACTAACAAAAATCTGTCAAAATATGTAATCAAGTAAAATATACACAATGACATATCACACCTGCTCGCCGAGACACTACAGTCATCGGTTCGCAGAGTCACGAGAATCGAGATAAACTTTGAGTCCATCGCACAGTCAATCCGGGATCCGTCTCCTCTCGTGTCTAGGTGATATCTAACCCCCCTGAGGCACCCAGCCTAAGGCTGGTCCCGCAATTTCACAAACGTTCGTTGTTTTCCATGTTGTTTTACATCACTCCCCTCTTCAGTTTACTCCATCTCCAACAAGAGCTGTGTCCCATGGCGAACATGCTTTAGGGCCAAAAAGCTGCAAGCAAGTTCTCTTTCCTGGGACATTTGACCCCTGCCCCGCTGGGTGGTGCATGGCGCTACTATGGAACCCACCCACTCCTGTCAGCCTCGCTCTGGGAGGCCCTCACAGAAAAAAACACTCGTCCACTGGTGTATTTTCCTTTGCAGTCCAGTTCTTTGCTGATCACTTGTTTTTCAGTTCCACAAGTTTTCCACCATCTTTTACATTGAACAGTGAAAGGCATAAACACAAAAGACATTGAGGACGTTACCCACAAAATCACTGTGAAAAAATATTCGTCACAGTGGGTTTCCCTTTGCCGTTCATCTTCTGTCAAGAGGGCCCTGGCCCAGGCCCGCTCCCTGAGAGCAGACCCTTCCACCTGACGTGGGAAATAATCTCCAATGGACGAGGTATGCTATATAGCTAACGGTCCCGATCCCGCACCATGACCAGCAGGAAGTAATTTAGGACCAACTCGTCGTATATTGTATCGTCCTAGAGGTCGCCGAAGAAGACTGCACTGAAACACGTCCTTACATGGCCCCAGCAGTGCAGTGCCTGGCCTACATACAAGTCCGGCAGCACCAATCGGTTGGAGTCCAGTCCCTCTATCTCGATAAACAGATTCCAGGATTCTGAAAAACAGAAACGAGGCAGAATCGTGGGCTTTACAAAGACATGCGAGTTGGGAACCGGTCGCGGAAAGCTCTGGACTCTGAACATATCCAGCTGTATCCCTGGCAAAGGGAGGGCCAGATACATCATCAGTGTGTCCACGCGACTTGTCGACCTCCAACTGCATGACATCGTAGAACAGGTGTAAATTCTCTTATTTAGGAGAAAAATAACAATAGTACCCCTTCCATTGCAATGGTATGAAGAATATTTGGTTGGGTATTAGCTGACATGAGGTTACTTGACAATTTCCCTGCTATGGCCTCTATTAGTCCTGCCACAACCAACCCCAGACTTTCTTTAATTTTAGGCACCATTTTCCGATAATCTCCCCCGGGTGAGACATTAAAAATAGCTGTTGTGTCTCCTCCACAACCTTACCCAATGTGCCTAAAGCTACATTCAAAATGAAATAATCTTCCATTCTCTTTCGAGCAGACTTCAATTTCTCTACCTCCCCCAGGACACTATCAGTCAAAAATAAGGAAACCTCACTCATATGATAGGCCTGGTTTGCTGTCGCTTCTGTGGTCGTGCATGGACGTGGTCAATTCGATTATTTATTTGTAACAAACCCCCTGACTAAGTTTGCCACATCCCCCAGCGCTGATATTCCCTTCATGATAGAGCGCCCAGATCTGTCTTTGTCATGAATAGTTCATGAAAAATCCCTTACCAAAGGTAGTCTGTCCTGAATGGTCTATTGTCTCCTGTAAAGCAGTGTTTATACTTTCACATCTAGATTCTTTTCCACATAATGTGTCATCTGCAGTCCCACAGAAGCCCTCTGTCCGGAGGTTACTGCCCTCACGTCCTGGACTCCTGAAGAATTGCAGTTCCCATCCCTGCTAAATCCTCCAAGCAGCAAGGCTTCCCCTGGTTCTGAACCCACTTAATGCCAGTCGAACCATCCTCGAACCCTTCCCTGTGACACTTCAGACGTAACTCCAATATAGGGTAACTGTCCCACACCAGGTACAATTGAAACTCAGACTTCCTGCTCGATCTCTGAACATCCAGGTCCCTCTGGTTTACAGCCGAGTTTATGTTAGTTAAAACCACCCACCTATCCTACAGACTTTATACCCGTATCTTAGAACGTAATTCATAAGTGCAGGTACCTTCCATCCCACACGTATCCTTCTTCCTTTCGCGAATACTCTTCTGAGCAGTCAGGTCTCCCTGCTTTCCCATTGGCTTTGAGCCAGTTAGGTCACCCATCTCTCAATTTTCCTTCATATCCTCATGTACAGGATACGCGTTATCTATGTTGTGAGCCTACCCCGGCCAAAAGCTTGCTTCCTTTTTTATCCTATCAACATGAACCTTTGACACATTATCAGCTAACCTTTGAACTTTAACCACCAACTCACCTCACTCGATAGGGGCCAATGTACAGTGGTTGCACTTTCTTAATCCCGGCTTAACTATGGCCTTAATACATATCTAATCTCCCACCGAAAAAAGAGAGGGTCTTGCCCCAGGCTTGTCTGCAGGCCTCCTTCGAATTTATTTCTCAATGTAATGCTTAACCAGAGTTGCTAACACCCCACCATGCCCAGAGACAGGTAAACTGTATGCTAACCGCACTGTTGTATCATGAAACTATAGGGTACTACCACCCAGCATATCTTCATGGTGTATGAAATCACCATCACATTGTATAGAAGGCCATCAGATTGAAGCTGATAGTCTTCCAGTGCACCCGGAATATTCTTCTTATCCTTACTAGAGATCTCATTCCCTCCTCTCAGATAACCCTTTATCATTCCCCAGAGAGGATCGGAATCCTGAGCTGTTCTCTACTGTCCACACCTTTAAATCTTCTGATGGGTCGACTCCATGGGACGACACGTCAGACGTACCAGACTGAACGCCCCCCCCCCCCCCCTGAGTTTTACGACCACCCCGAGTAACAACCCCCACCAATAAATCATGTAATGGGTAGTCCGCTTCCCGAATCCGGGATAATGCATCCGCTAGAACATTGTCCATTCCCGGGAGATACTGTAACAGAATGTCAAAGTCGGCCGCAGTCATCCTCCACCTGGCCAGACAATATACTAATGGCTTGAGATCGCTATGAATCTCCACCGGATATTCCTGTACGAGAGTCCGGTTTACTTTCAAGCTAAGCACAATCGCCAAAGCCTCCCCCTCAACAGTCGAGGGAGGGGTGTACTCTCAGGGAGCGGGCTTGGCCAGGGCCCTCCTGAGGGATGAACGGTAAAGGGACACGTCAGAGGGGGTTAGATATCACTTAGACACGAGAGGAGACGGATCGCGGATTGACTGTGCGATGGACTCCAAGCTTATCTTTTGGTAAGGGCTTGTGCATCATTAGTGATTCTCGTGACTGCGAACCGACGACTGTAGTGTCTCGGCGAGCAGGTGTGATATCTCATTGTGTATATTTTCCTTGATTACATATTTTGATTTGGATTTTTGTTAGTATATTAGAGTAATTTAACTCGACTCCCTTAAGCTGACGACTGAAATGCGACAAGGGTTGCAAAGTCACCTCATCTTTTTCCTGCTGCAAGGCACACCCTATTGCAAACTTGCTAGCATCGGTCACTAGCACAAACTTTTTCTTGAAGTCCGGAAATCTGAGTACAATATCATCAGTGCCCCTTTTAACTTCGCAAAAGCATCAACAGCCTGTGGGTCAACTGCAGTTTTTGTTACTTGATGTCTTCTCCCCTTTGGTTAAATCGACCAAAGCCCTGGAAATGTTCGAATATCCCTCAATGAACTTCATATAATAATTTGCAACTCCTAAAAAAGCCTGCAAATCCCGAAGTGCAAGAGGACGGGGGTATTCCCTCATCGCCTTTCCCTTCACCGGCTGTGGTTCAATCCCCTCAGCTGACATGACATGACCAAGGTATTCAAACTCTTTCTGAAAAAAGTACACTTTGACAACTTTGACGACAAATTTGCAGTCCGGAGTCTTCGAAGGACGATTCTAATGGTCTCGCAGTGTTTCTCCCATGACTCCTAAAAAATCACGATGTCATCGAGATATACAAACCCTACCTCTCTTATCAACCCAGTCAACACCTGATTAATGTGTTGAAAACAAGCTGGGGCATCCCTTAACCCTAACGGTAAGGTCCTGAACTCATCTCCCTGTTTTTTTTCGTCAGGGGAATCTGGTGATACCCCTGCCTGAGATCAAGACGAGAAAAAAAAACTTACCCATACCTAACCTGTGAAGAATAGTATCAATATGAGATAAAGGATACCTGTCGTCCCCGATCTTCTCATTAAGCAACCTAAAATCCAAACACAAGCGTAGACTGCCATCTTTCTTCTGGACCGGAACAAAAGGATTAGTATAGGGTGCCCTGGATGGCTGAATCATACCTCTAGCAACCATCTCTTCCACTTGCTTCTTAATTCCTCTCTGTGCTTTATAACAAGAGGGTATGGCTTCTCGTAAACAGGGGTTCCCTCGAATCTGATCTCATGGTTAAGCCTATTGGATACTGTTAAAGGTTCCTCCCCCAAAGAAAATGCTTCACTAAATTCACGCACAAGACCTGACAATGCATCCTGTTCCCGAAAATACCTTGGGAACATGGCATCAACCTGTTCTAAAAGCGTCTTCCACCCGCCCCTTCCCATTTACTGGAACAGAGCGAATAGCCCCTACAACGTGATCAGCCCCTCCTTTGAAACATCAGCTAACATCCTAATCTCCCCCAGATAGGTACTTTCCCCCAGCTCCACTGGATAATTTTCCTAGTTTGCATACGGAATACGAAACCACCATGAACTATCTGTATCCTCGCGTAATACAATCATCCCTTCAGACAGATCTAACCTAGAACCCGTCCGAGGCTAATACAACACCGTACAAGCCTCAGGTATTGCGTTACCCCCACATGAGACAGTAACCAATAATGCCCCTCATGAACTCTTCTGTATTACCTGACTGTTCGAAGGAAAGGCAGGCCACACAACTGTATTGGCATTCTCCAATGCCTACCAATGCAGTCCCCTCTCAGTAGCCACATCATCATTCCTGGTATGGCTGGCACCAGACCCAACAGGCGTCCCCGGAGTCTCGGTGCCCCTAGTGGTCACAAAGCGTCTCCCGCAACCAATAGCTGCCGCACACAATGAAGATGATAACAGACGATTACGTACAACCTCCACTTCTTGGCCATTTATAACCAAAAATGGAGACTATGAGGAATAGACTACATGGTGAGCATCAGTGAAATCCATACCAGTCAGCATCTGACCTCGAACCTCCCAGGAATCTACAACTAGAAAGCTGTGAGTAACTGTCGCAGAACCTAACTCCAGACTAACTTCTCACCTTTATGATACAAAGGTGAACCTCCACCCCACTTTACCTTCAACCCAGAGGCCCTGTGAGCTATATTACAGCCCTCTAACAAACAACTGTGAATCAGGGAACACTCTGAACCAAGATCAAGCATAACACTTGCTGATCTCCCAAGTGCTGACCCCAAGGCCGAAACCATGTGTCTTAGAAGTCGAGGTATGATGCTCATTAGCAAGAATGACTGGAATTCTCCAAACCCTAATTCGTTTTTTGTCTTCGGATAAAGAGGAGGTGGGTCCTGTGACTTCCTCCTGTCCCTCCGGGCT
>NC_091564.1:34379842-34387342 GCF_042767895.1 Penaeus vannamei | reverse complement strand
CAATGATAGATTATTTGATATTATTACTTACATTGTTTCTATGTAAGATTTTCATCCCTTAATACTTAACTCAGACATTACCATAACACCTGATGCGTTCTTCATACCTTTATCTTATTATTATTATATTTCACTTGAATACTTATCCTTTTAAAGTTTAATTTGTCATTAGCTGATTTTTATATATATCCACATCTTAATATTGCAGAGTTATGGGCAGAACTGGGAGAATGGATACTCGACAATACTTTGCAGTTTTATAATAAATCAAACATAAAACATAAAACAAAATAACAAAAAGAGTAACAGTAAAACAAAAAAAGACAACGAGAAAAGTACCTGGAGCAGTGGTCAGAAAGCGCGGCGGTACGCAGTCACTGGGGTCAAAGTTAACTGTTCACGAAGCATCCCAAGCGGGAAATACAGGGGTCAGCAAAGCGGCACTATACATAACCTGTGGGCTGTGTGGGCGATCTGCTGCGGCCGGTGGAGACATCGTGAAAAAAAGAATACGCCAGCTGGTAAAAAAGGCAGCGTGGAGCCAGGTGGATTCGCTTCAATCCCCGCTCCCCCTGTCTGCCTTTTTCACCCCCTGCGAACTCCTACGCGAACCTCACCTGGTGTGAACCACGCAAAACTACCACGACGACAGGTGGACTGGCAAACAAGGGGGCAGGTAGCTGTCTCGTCGCTGATCCACGCGTGCAACACCCCTGCAATCCACGCATGACAGGAAACGAAATCACTGCAGGATGAAAAAAAAAAAAAAAAATCCTCACAGGATCCAGGGCATCGCGTAATACCGCAGAGGCACGTCTAAGATGATCCGTGCGGGTGCGGGCGTCGGCGGCAAACAAGCGAGGGAAGTAGGTGTGGGTATAAGGGCGAAAATGGCGTGTCACTACAGTTAAATCACCAGTACCGCTGCTCAGGTGAGACGCGAAGAAAACGGCGGCCAGGTGCGAGGTCAGCGCAGAGTCCGTGAGGCTCCGGCGCTGACAGGCAACAAAGTCCTGCTCAGCCTTTTTGTTTGTTTTCCACCCCGGGATTCTCCGTCCAGTTTCTAAAAGTTTCTACAGCCACTTTATTCATAAGGTAAATGCAATAAGAGAGTTAAAAGATATTTGTGGATGGTGAGGCCAGCGAAAGGAATATAAAAGATCGCGGTCAATCATTCGTACGGAAGAATATTTCCAAGATAGACAAAAATACATATAAATATACAAGAACACAATTTGTGTTCTTGTATATATTGTGTAACACAATCACTTATTTTAACACATTTTAACACTTCCCAGCTGCGGCATGCACTGTGAAGTACGGGCGCAGCTTCAACGTAGAATCAATGTAGCTTCTTCTATTTTGGTTTATCTTTCTCTCGTCGGAATCCTCCTCGCTTCCCGCTACCGCTACCATCACGAGAAATATTCCCAACGTAATTTCAATAACCGTCCTTTTATTCATTTATCATTATTATTATTATTATTATTATTATCATTCTTATTATCATTATTATTGTTATTATTATTATCATTATTATTATTATTATTATTATCATTATTATTATTATTATCATTATTATTATTATTATTATCATTATTATTATTATTATTATCATTATTATTATTATTATTTTTATCACTATTATTATTATTATTATTATTATTATTATTATTATTATTATTATTATTATTATTATTATTATTATCATTATTATTATTATTATTATTATTATCATTATTATTATTATTATTATTATTATTATTATTATTATTATTATTATTATTATTATTATTATTATTATTATTATTATTATTATCATGATCATTATTATTATCATTATTACTATTATTATCATTATTATTATTATTATTATCATTGTCATTATTATTATCTTCATCATCATCATTATTGATATTATCTATTATTATTATTATTATCATTACCATTATCGTCATCATTTATAATCATTATGATCATTATCATTATCATCATCATTATTATCATCATCATCATCATCATCATCATCATCATCATCATCATCATCATCAACATCATCATCATCATCATCATTATTATTATATATTTTTGTAGCTTCGCCCAGTGTGATTCCTCGTCCGACTGGATCCCTACATGCTTCTCACTCTAACGAGGTCGTCGAGACAGTCATTTGTGCTGCAGTCGGGATAATGCAACGTTGTTTTAAGGCTAGTCAGCTGTCAGTTGTGTCGGCAGCGGTTGCATAAATAACATTCAAAGTGTTTCGTTACAACTCTAAAGGGAGGTTGGGAGATGTTAATTTTATTTCCAAGATTCTAAATATTATGCTGTTTTTTTCACTAATGATTATTAATGACATATGATAGCTTACCATAAATATTTGTGTTTTATTTATGATATTTACCGCTGTGTGAGCACGGTAGAGGATTTGAAATGCTATTATGCGTGTGCACATAATACCATTAGAAGTTTTTTTTTGTGAATTGTCTGACGGTGTTGGCAGCACTACGCTGTCTGAGGCATACTGTAAAAGGAATTCATTTTATAGATTGCTTTTATATTCAATTACAACTCAAATTGATTTAAAAGTTGATATTTCCGTTAACAAGCAATAACATCAGCAAATGCTACTGATAACAATAACGGCAACAGCATCGTAATGATAAACAGTAACAATATTGATGATAATGAAAGTAATAAGAATATTAAAACAACAGTAGGAATAATAACACCAACAATAATGATGAAAGAGACATCATTAGTCACAAGAATACCAAAACATTAATATTAACAACTATAACACCGGAATTTAACAAAAAACAACAAACCACAACGTAAATATTAGTGAGGAAAACTTCAAAAGGTCGTATATGTTTGTACAGAGGCAGCAGGGGAAGGCATCCAGGCTTGTTTCAGAACACAGATGTTTAGGTAAATGTTTTGTTTTATTGTGTATCTATCTTTCTTTATTAATCTTTTTCTTTTTTCTCTCCCATCCCTCCCCTTTCTCTGTCTGTCTGTCTCCCTCTCCCTCTCCCTCCCTCCCTCCCTCCCTCCCCCCTCTCCTTCCCTAGCACCCCCCTCTCCCTCCTTCCCACCCTCCCTCATTCTGTTCTTCTCTCTCTCTCTCTCTCTCGCTTCTTCTTCTCTCCCTCTCATCTTCTCTCCCTCTATCTCTGTATCTCCCCTCGCTCTCCTCTAACTTTCCTCATCTCCCATCCTTTCCTATCTCCCATTTCTCGACTGATTTCACTTGCAAAACATAACAGTAAAAATCAAGGATTAAAATGCAGGCCAAACTTACCAAAAGTTCGCAGTTTATTACAAAAAGCTTAAGAAGAACAGTACTTTTCCCTCTATGTTAATGAAACGTGTTAATTAACTACATAGTGTATAATGTTATTTCTCCGAACATAGCACACCGGACGTAATAATCTGAGTATGTGTTATCAGCCATTTCGGGCGAAATTGATTACTAACTTTATATTAGAAACTTCGTGTTGCAAACCAAGTTCCTGGGCGGAGGTTTTTCGCGCTGTTGCCAAACTTCATGAGATTGCTTGGTAACTATTCCATTCACAGAGGAAGTCAGGTGTGTAGCTTTATAATTGGATGGAAATTTGTGTCCTCTGAGTGGGCATGATAGATAAAAAAATGGTTTGGCGCGTTTTTTTTTCTTTTTTTTTTGGTGTGTGGCTTGTGATCTTGTGATCTGTGATGGAAGGAGGGAATGAAAGGAACTCGTGGAAATGGCGAATGATGAAAGTTATTGAAAATGGCAAAAAGGACGGGCCTTGGCAGTGAAATCAACAAACATATCGAAATACCGATATTTTTGAAATTTCAGATCATGTTTTGATGCTTTGCCGAAACGCACTGATTGGAACGAGGTTAGGAAAGAGTAACGAAACGAATGCTTTCAAATTATTTGTTGTAACTATTTATTTTACGAAGCACGTAAGTGAAAAATAAGCCGAATTCTCATGGATGATGATAACACATTAACTCCTGTAGATTAAGCCACAACAACACTCAAATTACAGCGGAAGTGAATTAACATGCGATTGCGTTCATTCTCTACGGATACATTTCCATAATCTAGTTGCTCTTAAGTGAATGATCAAATGCGAGACACACAGATATTTGACGTTGAATCGGTCTTCCCTCCTCCATTTTCCTTTATCTTAATTATTATTATTATCATTGTAAATATTATCATTATTATTATCATCATCATCATCATCATTACCATTACCATTATCATTATCGTCATTATTATTGTTGTTGTTGTTGTTGTTGTTATTATTTATATATATTTTTTCTTTCTTTTTTTCTTTTTTTTTATTTCTTGAAACTCATATATAGTATGCCATTGTTACTTATACTTGTCTTAAGAATCCTAGTTATGAGTAGAATAAGCTTAAAACTTGTTAGGTGGCTTTTGTTTATAATTAAATGTCATAATTATGCAAGGCTATTTCAAATACCGTAAATTATGAGTTTTTAAAATGAAAATCCTACTTCTTTTTCTTTGATATAATCTTTAGGAGGTGTTCTCAGTGGAACTTAAATATTTAAGGAAAAAAGACATAAGTCAGCTATCAGGAAGTCAAAATGCGAGACGGAGAAAGTTTGTAGAAATATAACTCGTATTTTTCTTCCCTGTAATCCTATATCGCAAAAGTTACGTGAAGTTTTCGAGACCAAGTTTGCTTTGTGTCTCAAAAGAGAAAATTAAAAATAAGGGAAAAGCAAGAAAACTGTCATTGCAGAGGAAGGAAAGGAAACCAAAGATTGCTCCTTTGCAAGAAATTGTGAATGATATATTTAAAAAACTCAGTATAAAGTTTATATAAATTTATATAAATCACTGTATCATATTGATAAACATTTTCTCTTGAACTTCTTGAATAAACATACTTTAACCTCTACTGTAATTCTTTCTTAATGATTTATAAACACAACTTCACATACTAACTGTATAAACATTTAAATATTCTTCTACCAAAATGAAAGAAGAAATATCAGGATATTTGCACAGAAAAAAAACTAAAATAAACATTTGGTACGATGCTGTAATAGATTGAGATACCGCGCTGCCAGACGGGAATAAATAGGAGAACAAGACAAGTTATCAGATTAAAATTAGATACAGAAATCATAAAAAAACAACAATAATTTCAACAGCAATGGGAGTAATGACTAACAATAAAAGGTGGAAAAATAATGATACCGATGATGATAATGATGATACTGATAGGAATAACAATAACAATAAAAATAACAATGATAATAATGATAATATCACTGGTCATAACAGCTTTAGTAATAATCATAATGGCGATAAGCAATAATGACACTAATAATGATGGTAATGATAATAATAATAATAATAAATAATAATGATAATGATAATGATAATGATGATAATAATAATAATAATAATAATAATAATAATAATGATAATGATAATAATGATAATAATAATAATGATAATGATAATGATAATGATAATGATAATGATAATGATAATGATAATGATAATGATAATGATAATAATAATAATAATAATAATAATAATAATAATAATGATAATAATAATAATAATAATAATAATAATAATAATAATAATGATAATAATAATAATAATGATAATAATAATAATAATGATAATGATAATAATGATAATAATAATAATGATAATGATAATAATAATAATAATAATAATGATAATAATAATAATAATAATGATAATAATAATGATAATAACAATGGTGTAATAATAATAATGGTGATAATTAAAAAAATGATACTACTACTAGTAGTAATTTTACTACTACTAAAAGTAGCGATAATGAAAATTACAACAATAAAAATGATAACAACAACAACAACAATAATAACAACAACAACAATGACAAACAAAAATGACAATGACAATACCAACAACAACAAAACCTAAGAAAATACCAGAAGACAAGGTCACGACCCCTCCGAGACGAGGTCAGCCCGACCCACGATAAGCAGAGGAGAGCAGAGGTTAAGAGCGAGGACCGAGGCGGGGGCGATTTCACGGCGAAGAAACACCAAAGGAAAGAAGCAGCGATTGCGGGGAAGAGCGACCTGGGATCCGAGCACATAGAAGGGTGGAGGGGTGGGGGATGGGGTTAGGAGATTGGGGGTGGGGGATGGAGTAGGGGATGGGGGTGGGAGATAGGAGATAAGGGGTGGGGATGGGGGATGGGGGATGGGGGTTGGGGTTAGGGTCGGTAGGGGAAGGGGGTGGGGGTTAGGAGATTGGGGATGGGGGGTGGGAGATTGGGGTGGGGGGTAGGGATGGGGATGGGGGATCGGTGGGGGATGGGGGTGGGAGATAGGGGGTGGGGGGCAGGGATGGAGGTGGGAGATAGGGGGTGGGGGTAGGAGTTGGGGGTGGAGGATAGGAGGATGGGGTTAGGGCGTGGGGGTGGGGGATAGGGGTGGAGTTAGGAAAAAGGGGGTGGGGGAAAGGGATGGGGGCAGGGCGTTGGGGTTGGGTGTAGGGAAGGGGGTCAGGGTGAGAGATAGGAGGTGGGGGTGTAGGGATGGGAGTGGGAGATGGGGATTGGGTGTAGGGATGAGAGTAGGAGGTGGGGGAGCAGCTTGCAGGTCACGGATTTTCCACTTTGTAAAATTTTGTGGTTTAGGTGGAAAAGATTGGTTTCGGAATTTATTATTTTTTTCATGATGTTTTTTATTCTTATTTATTTTTTCTTCTTCAAGGTGATGGGTTTAGTGATAGAGAAGAAAGGATTATTATTATTGTTATTATTATCATCATCATCATTATTATCATCATCATTATCATTGTTATTATTATTATCATTACCATTATCATTATTATTACTGTTGCTATTGTTATAATTATTTGATATTATTATCATCAGTATTATTATTATCGCTATTGTTGTTATCATTACTGTTATCACTATCATGATTGATATCATTATTATCATTATAAATCTTATTTTTGTTTCCAATATCATTTCATTATTATCATGATAATTATACTGCTATTATCATTATCATTAATATTATCATCGTTGCCATTACCATTATTGATGTGGTTGTTATGATGAGCGTCATTACTAGTTTATCATCATTATTATCATCATTATCATTATTGCTATTATTGTTGCAGTTATCATTACTATCGTTATTGTTGTTATCATTATCATCATAAATAGTATTATTACCCTTATTATCACCATAAATACTATCCTCATTATCATAACTATTATCATTATCATTACTATTGCCATTATCATCCTTATTAAGATCTTTATTTGTTTAATTCTATTAGTATCAATCAACACATTTATTATATAGAAACCTCCATCTTATCCATCCAGAAGGTGCAAATTACTCAAAAATAATTTTCGAAAGCCTATTTAATAAAAGTCACACAGGCTAATGAAGCAAACCCTAACCTGTAAATGTTGGCTCCGATTGCACGTGTAA